>NC_081833.1:59222394-59269894 GCF_030867095.1 Alligator mississippiensis | reverse complement strand
CTTTCTTTTACTAAAATGATTGTTACGCAAACTCTACTGAGAGTCTACACACTACAGGGGTGGCCTGGAACTCCCCTTTGTTATTCCCAAAAGCTATGTATCATATTTATTAAGTTGCCTACATTTCTACCATAAGTTGGACAAAACAATAAATGCTAATTGGGACCAATTCACTCCACAACAAAATTCCGTTGTCTCTTGGCCACAGTTATAATCCAGAACATCAAACAGCTGTTCTCCCATCCTAGCTAAACTGCTCTGAAACTGTTTTTAGTTGGCTTTTACTAGTAAATATTGAATGAAACAAGAAACCAGACAGTTTTATGGATCTGTGCCAACCAATTAATCCTGTTCATTTATTAATGACATACAAAATGTAAAAGTAACTTTATTTTATCAACTTTTTTATTTCTACAGTTTATGAATCCTTGGGTTAAACATTCAATAATTTCCAGTTCCATTCTGTATCCCAATATGCCATTTTGTTCCAGAACATAAAAATCCTTCCTAACATTAAAACCACCAGTAGCACTTTAAAAACAAATTATACGACGGGTGCTATGTTGCTGAGGCAAGCTTAAGTACATACCTTATGAACCAGTGATAAATATTAACATTGAACCCACCGTTATCTATATTGTCTGTAAAAGGACACATATCACAAATATAAATCTTCAGTTTTAGGGCTTGGTTTCCCAAAGGGATTTAAGGACATCAGGTGTCAACCTGTAAACATATATAACATCTCAAACAAAAGTTTAGCAGAAATGGACACTTAATCAAAATTCTGCATCTTTGTGCATATGCCTGCCAAAAATAGGGGCTCAGTTCTGTGGTCTATTAGATCAGCTTTTCACTAAGATGAGTTAAAGCGAGTGGATTCCACCAATGAATGTTTCCTTTATATCATTCTGATTTAGGCCTCATGTCCACAGGAGACAGGGTCTGAAGTGGGACTTCTTTATATCCTGGCAATCTTCTGCTGCACCAACAGGTTCTCTGGGCTATTGGGAACCAGCATAATGTGGGACAGATCTGAGGGCTTTAAACTACACCTTGGACTAAGCTGCAATAGCGAGAGTTCCAGATAAGGGAATGGGGAGCAAAGACCCTTTGCCTTCACAATTTTATTGAGTGCCCTTTGGGCACAGCTGGGTATTTGGTCAGTGATTTGTTTGTCATTTTATACTATTTTTCAAAGGCTCAAAAGTATAATGAAATTTACTTTCTTATGAGACTTGTAGTAGAAAAATTAAGGCCCAGCTTGTCACCACTGAACTTATAAGAATGTGTGAGCAGCCTTTCCCTATTCTCTTTGCTCCATTTCATCTTCAGTATTGGTATTAACGCTTCCTGAGTGCAGACAATTGAGGCATCTTTACACATGCTCCAGGGTGGGGGGGAGAGGCTTTAATTAGAGAAGTTTCAAGAACTGCTCTAATTAAAGTGCCCACACTGTTATGTGTATTCAGCACCCCACTCTTCAAAATGGCGGCAGGGGTAATTTAACTAAAGCTTGTTCGATGAGCTTTAATTAAATTGCCTTGCTGCCATTTTGAAGTGCAGGCATGCTTAATATCTGTGATACGGAGGCTGCTGGAGCGTGCTAATTAGCACATTCCAGCAGACTCGATTAATTGAGCCTGCTCTGATGCATGCTAATTAGCATGTGTCAGAGCAGATATCCGTCCCGTGTATAAGTGCCCTGGGTGACTAGCACCAAAGGATAGGAAACATGAGTTGCAGGGCTATGAACCTACTCCTGTCCTCTGACTGACAGACAGAATTAGGCCCACATCAAATGGATTGCAAATATTTTCAAATATGTAGATGCTGGTGCATCTTAGGACATTGACTCTCTTTGACACTACAATTAAGTTTCTTGGTAGGGCATTTTATACACTGCCACAGCCACTTCTGGGCTATATGTTTTATAGAGAATGTGTACTCTTATGCATGTACCACTGCATATAGTATGGTCTCTGCACCTGATCTGATATGATAATTTAGGATTATAGTGTTGTACTTTGCTTATGCAATCATTTACCATTTTTAAAGCAATTGTCTGAGCTACCACAGCTTCTTGGATGCTTTGGGAAGGGAAGTAAAGCCTATCTGCCAAGAATTTCCCAAATAGGAAGTCGAGAATCACCTAAATCTAGATTTGGAGAATCTTGCAATCTCCTCTAATTTGTGACCATTTTTGCACTTGCAACCCCTTATGGGGCTGTGCATCTTTCCATTACCTTAGTTTTTCCTGATATTGTGTTCATGACCAATGAATCATTTTTGGCTTAGACATCTTGAAAATCTCTTGGCATCAGACATGGCTCTTAAATTCTGTCAAGCTTCTTTGTGTCTTACAAGACAAACCTGTTATCAAATGTAAAGCATAATAGTTGAAAACAAGGTGATTCAGGAAAATACTTTTATGAAAGTTAATTACAGGAGGCATTAGTTTGGAGGAAGGGGGGAGCATCATTTAATGTTCTGTCTCATGAATGAGGCTCTCTGAGCCTTGGACAGAGTTGAGGACCACATTAGACTCTTTCAACAGTGGCAGAGAATAGGTCCAAGAAGGGACAGACAAGAGAGTCAGTGCTGGGACTGAGGTCTCATGAACCCCATTATGTTTTGGGGGCTGGCAGTTTGTCATGAGTGTTTTCTTGTACTGATATGGCATGTGCGGTCTCGTTGGTCATGTTATGCTGAATCTATTTATGTTACTCTTATTGCTTTATAGATTGTGTCATGTTGTCTATATATATCTTGATAATTTTGGATATGGTTCAGCTAGAGGAGTGAGGCATACATACTTAAAGATAATTAGCCCTCCCAGAAGCAGGTGAAAGGAGTCATGATTAGGTTGGGCACCCCAAGGCATTGTCTGTCTGTAATGTGAAAATCAACTCCTTTATAGCAAAGACATCTGAGAGGAATGGCCCATCAGGTCAGAGGAATGGCCGTTTGGCCAGAAACTTCTGGAAAGTTCTGGTATATAATAAATGATAACAATTATGCTGATGGGGGAAGGTTGACCTTGGATACTATTTAGGAAGTAGCAAAGGTAAAACCAGTGCCTGAATTTCATGCTTTGGGGGTTCAGTGACAATAGTTGCCAGGACTGCTAAAATCAGCAGGAAGGCTAATCTCTAAAAATGCTGGCAGGTTTCTCAGGAGGGCTGAGCTGTAACCAAATTAGAGGGGAAGAGACTTCATTTGTCTTCCTGTTTTGTCTTCAAACTTATGGTCAGTTTTTTTCTGTAATTCTTTTCTTCTATGTAGTAAATCCTTTTGTTGTTTGTCTCCTTACTGATTGCCTGTGGAAAGAGTGATTCCTGGGCAACAGGGATTGTAGAAAATTATTTGTTACAGAAATATGAACATTTTTATTCCATTAAAAATGTTATTGACCAGTAGGAACACTTCCTGATTTGTTGGAAACATCCACCTTGCTTCCTTGTCTTCCGAGGAAAAGATAATTTACAAAAATAAAAGGGAAGTCAACCCCCCCTAGCCAATAATGTCTTTTATAGGTTCTTTGTGAAATAAATTGTATCTTTCAATCGGATACAATTTTCAAGGTCACTAATGTGAAGTACGGTGATTTCAATTAAGCAGGAGGGCACATAGGAAGAACATGGCAATGATCTATTCAAAGCAGTAATCAGAGTATGTTGTCATGGTAACTGTTTCTGGACTTAAAACAAAGGGGCATATGTGGGCCAGGTAGACCGTTTTTCTGGTTGGGAACAAGGTGCATAATTGCCACCTGGTATCTGCTAACAACTTTAGATCTGAAACTTGAGGAAAATATACTGGTAGTTATAACTTGATGACACACAGGGCGTGAACCTGCAAAAAGCTTTATTTCTGAACATCTGTGTGAAGAGATGCATGATGCGGGTTCACCATTACCTTTCTTTTTTGACTTTTTGAGGCCATAATTTATTAACCTAATTGCATATTAGAAGTAGCTTTTTGCTTGGAATTTCTTTGGTTATTTTAAAAGTAAAGGAAACGAATGATATTTTCCTCGCTACTTTTAGAGTTGTTCCATTTTTCAAATTGAAGTTGCATTGACACTATTTTTTATGGAATAATGACCATGCATACCTTTACATTGAGAAAAAGGTATTTAAACCCTGGCATCTTCATAAGCTAAACATTATAAAATTAACTTATATGTATATGTTAACTGAGCTATAAACCCATAATACTTCTATGGGTCAGTTAAAATGAATAAATATTTATTTTGTAGTGTTTTAAATAATAAAGCATTTAATAAGAATGCATTAAAATGGGGACTGAGTCTAATGTTCTCAAACTCAACATCTTTTTCATATTTACAAACAGCAAATACATATAACTTAAAATCCAACTATCTTATTATTAACTGTTTATAATAAACAATTGAACTGATTTTTCTCAAACATGGATTACTGCTATGAGATCTCCATGATCTATAAAACAATCCATGTTGGAATGGATTTGCCAAGAAAATGATTAAATATCATATTAACATGTATATATTTTTATGTGCAATACTTAAGAGCAGATGAAAGACATTTTCTGACACATACATATGATTGGTACCTTCTATGGAAAATTTCATCCTCTAAAGAATTTGATTGAAGTTGTAAGCATCTTTAAAGAAAAAAAAGGGGGGGCGGGGCTTAATTCATTTTCCATTTAAGACTAGATCCATACTTAATTAGCCACTCCTGTTTCCTTTTTATGCCCTTTTCATAGAGAAATGGATAGATAAGAAGCATACAACTGAAAGTCCACATTTTGAGGGTGAAGGAAAGGAACCTGGGAACAAATCTGTTTCCTATGAGTTCTTCTAATTAAAAAGGAGTGTTTATATGTAGACTATAAATGGTCTTAAACTCATTATGAAAATAGAAGATATAGCAATGAAGTTTATGGTATGAAATATCTTCACAAATTTATTGTCTTATAGGAAAATAACTGAGCTCTAGCTTGTAATATTTTTTCCAACTGCTTCATGCATTAGCAGCCCCTTTTTGCTGCTATGAACAAGTGTACTAAATTTCTTTGTGTTGCTATGAAAATATAGAGTGTAAACTTGAAGCTGGTGCAAGTGGTTGGTGTCTTGACTAAAGAGTTGTTGATTTGAGCACCCAGATTTTGGAAAAACCACATATTTTATCAAGCTGTTTCTGAAGATTGTTGTATGATCAAAATTTCTGAGCTGCCCTAACAAATTTTAAGTTCCATTTCCAAACACCCATTTTGTCAACATGACTTAATACAGCAAATCTCACTTTCCCTGTAAATTGAAGAAATGTTTCAGTGCACTTAGTTACTTTTTACGATTTTAAGAGGTTTTCATTTCTTCTGTACACGATAATGATGACACAGTGAATTGCTTATGTCCAAAATTGTGCCATCAGTAATACTTTTGGATCCTTATTTGAAGAATTTTACCATAATGGCTTCAATGCCATAAAACAAAATCAGTGCACTGATTTCTCAAATCAAATGTTAATTGATTTCAACTGATCTAGTTACATGTGTTAATGCCAATCTGTGCATGCTTTCTCAATTTATTGACTGAGTGGATCAGCCTCAACCCAAGTGCCGTGGCACCCTGGGGTGCCCTGAGATCTTTTGAAGGGTGCCATGAGGTGTGAGGAGATAAGTGAGGTGCGAGGGGATAAGCAGATAAGTGTAGGCCCTGGCTTGTTCCTGCCTGGCCAATCCCCCACCCACACTGCCTAGCTCTTCTAGGAAGTAAAATACTATCATATATAAGTTATTTTTTTAATTGGGTGCTACTCAATTGACAAAAGTCATGGAGAGGGATGCCTCAAATCCAGTGAGGAGCATCTTTAGTTAAAAAAAGGTTGAGAACCACCATCCTACACCCTTGTATTATGTCTTACCATAGTATTCCACACGCTAAAGTGTATTCCATTCATCCCATTTGACTTGCAGTCTAAGAAATACTGCAGGAAAAAAATAATTTCCTTTGGGCTTGTTGGATAAAAATACTAAACAATAAAGTCCTAAGTTTAGAGAATTGGATATTAACTTGTACAGACCTCACTTTTAAGATTTCACTGGTTCCCCTCTGGTGTCTGCAGGCTCTTGTCTAAGAAACTGTGCCACCAGGAAAAAGGCATCATTCTTTGTGGCTTTTAACAGAATCCCCTCCTATCCGATTAGGATAACTGTACATTCTCTTTTTGTAGATGTCACTCTCTGGCAGGCAGATCAACCATTAAAATGAACAGTAATGTATTAGCATAATGACCAAAGCAATGTAGTGTTCTGCTCTTCTGAAGAAACTTGTAATATAATGGGTGAAGCTCAGGAAACTATGCTGCATCAACTAATAGTAATTTAATCCCAGATGGGTAGTCAAATGTTTGGGAATGTCCACCAATCCACTAAATGAAGAATTTGAGGATCAACTAGACATAGAAAAACTGTGTGTTTACCACAGCAGAAAATATAGTTTTATAGTTATGTTTTACACCCAAACATTACTCTTTGAGAACCATCATATTTTATGAAAACTTTTATTAACATTTCAAAATGACCTTACCCCTCGTTGTGTTTCTATCAGTCCCCAGAGCCATAACCTATTTAAAATATTTTTATCTTTATAAACACAATAAAGTGAGCTGTCTTGAACATAGATTTGTAGATCTCATTAGAGATACTTTTTTAAAAGGTACTCTATCTCTTGGGAAGATAATGACATGCTGTAATCTTGGCATGCAAAGTTTTCAGACAGAAACAGTTTGTTAAAATAGATTGTTTAATCTTTCCAGCATTATTTTGGATGGGATGTACTTTTTTAATTGCACTTGTATGCCACATTATGATCTGAGAGAAAGGAAGATATGGGTAGCTGAAAGCGGATGTCAGTGGCAATATTAGCTGTTTTGTATTTTAGGTGAAAAAATACTTGAAATGTTTGTTTAAGATTTCAGTTGTTATCAAAGTCATGTAAGAAAAATGGTGATTTTTTAACTCATTAAAGTAAACATTTGTCTGTATGGTAAATGAGGTATTTTCCCTTGGGTAGTTAACAGCTTTGGTGGCACCAGATGGGGGTAATTTTTCAGATGTACTGTTTCCAATGGGCCAGTGTCCTAAGGCTTTGCTTTAAATGGCCTTTTTATGCAGTAGGATAATGGGCAGTTTGTGCATTGCTAAATCAGCCCTGTTTTGTTAGGAATGTTACAGTCAGGGGCACTTACAATTTGTCAGAGGAAATGCAGAACATCTCTACAGGAGTCTGTTTAAGAGGACATCATTTCTCGATAAGCTCTTGCTTAGGTCAACATGCAGCACTGCTCTTACACTATTCCCCTGTTGCTTCTGCCACACGGGAATGCTCTGATTTATTAGGATTACACAAGTCATGTCCTCCGCCTGACTGAATCCACAATGTGAACATTTTCTCCCCCCCCCCATCAAAACAAAATGTAGAAGGTTACTTTAAAGCCTTCATAAAGTATTTCTAAGAGGAACATTTTCAATGAAAGGAAATACCTGTATGCTGTACAATGTCTTTTTACATAGCTATATGTTAGAGGTAGGTTGTCCTAAATCATTTCACATCAAGACTTCTGCTGTTGTGAAAAGTCTGCTGTGGAAGTGTGCTGCTTGAACCCTTGTTTTACTATTATTATACTGCTGTAGAGTGTCAATGAGGATAGGCAAGGGTAAAATGATAAGTATATGGGAGTGAACGTGATAGAAAATTGTCCACGAACTAATAAGATCACTGGATTTTAACAAGCGTGTAAAAATAAATAAATAAATAAAATTAAGTCACCCTGCTGAATACTACTAAATGTATGTCTTATGAATTACATTTCAATTCAATTTGGAGCTACATTTCTCCTATAAATCTTGTTTAATGAAAGATGATTCTTAATTCAAATCTGATTCAAAAGCTGCTTCCAGTTTGGTTTTGAAAAGCTGGGTTCAGTTTTGTGTTGTGTTGAGTTTTTGATTGGTAAAGGTGCTAATAGTCTGTGTTTGAGTTGCAGTTCCTAGGAAAATGTTTGGTTTGGTCTGTACAGAACATTAAGCTGTGATGAATACCATCAAGGACATCTTAGGGAAAGCAAGGAATCTGTGAAAGGGTTTAGTAGTTCTCTATTTTTGCAGCAGGCTGTATTGCATGTACAGCTTTTGGAAATATCAAGAGAATGCCTTTATCCAGTGTTTTTTTCTGTTTAAAGATGTCTGTAATAAATAAGCAAAACAACACAATGGCATTCAGCTTTATTAAGACAAGTATTTGGAGCATAACCACTTCCTGTTTGCACAACTACAGAACACCTTTAGCTAGTTTGTCTTAAAGTGTATCATAGGTTATAGTGAGTAATCCTTGGAACAGGAGAAACTTCACTTCACAGTAAATTTGTTTGCTTTAAGATGCAAGCAGACACATTCAGCTTTGGCAATTCTCAGCCTGTCCCACACTGCATTACTTCCCATTTGGATCTTGCCTCTGTTTAAATGATGACAGGTACTCGGGAATGTCCCTGTTCAGTATTGCATAGGAGTGAGTTTTCAGGTGGGGCATGATGGAAACAATGCAGAAGAGTTATAGTGGAACATACCTGTTGTCACTGCATTGTTTCGGGGTGGGAGGGGGGGCACACAGCATTCTGGGACCCCTATTTAAATCAAACTTCAATACAAGGCCACTCCATAATATTCAACCACTGATGGATTGAGAAAGAAGAATCCTATGAAGTGCATCTCCTACAAGGTTTTGTGCATATGCTTTAGTTCGCCTCAGTGCCATTGACCTGATGAGTACAGCACATTCTTTGTTTTTATTTTTATTAAGGAAGCAATTTCCTTTCATTAATTCAATTCAGTTTGGTATACCACATTTGAAATATTTCACTGATGTTCTATTCAACTTAGCTCCCCCCACTTCACCCATGAATTCCTTAATGATATCAAACACACTCACTCTCTGCTTATAGTACATTCATTAGCCTTGGCTCCCCTCTGGCCTCCAAATAGAAGTAATATTCAGCTTTGTACCTGTAAGCTTAACCATTCTGGGAATTCTTCAGCGTCACCCTCTCTAGATAGCCATAGTATTCAAGAAACCCACTTCCTGCTCCTACCCATTTTCTAAGTTTTCACCCTTTTTGCTGGTGATGTGCAAAAAGCAGCAGGCAGTTATCACAATGCATATGGTGAGAAACATCCAGCCCTTTCATAAGGCTCCATTTAGTCTTTAATAACTACTTCAGGTGAGATTAAAACCCTCCTTTCTCTTGTACAAATATTCTGTGAAACGCTTCATGAGCTAGGAAAGCAGAGGATAAGACAAGAAGATTCATAATGCCTTTAAAATCCAATGTGGTCTCAGAAATAAACAGACTTGCTCCTTCCAGCCAAAAGTCTGGATTTCTGGTGACATAAGCCTTTTCTTAACATCCTGCAATATTACTACTGCATCTTCTATGGTGATCCAACTAGAACTTGTAGTCCCATAGAGAAATAGTGAAAGTCTTTGGCCTGATTTGGAGGGCATAGAGTGTGTATCTGTCCCTCACCAATATTCACTTTAAAGTTCAGGAATGTCACCCATTTAATGCAGTCAATCTCATATGCATTTCCATGTTTATGACCTGGTATCTCCACAGCATTACAGACTGCATGGAAACTACCCCAGCAGTTGATCTGCCAATAACAAAACAGGTTAGGGGCTGACTGGTAGATAGTGAAGGTGACCATTTCTCAGATAGGTGACGGCACTCTCCTGTGGGTGTTTTGCCATTGCAACTCTGGAATAAGCTCTGCATATATCTTTAGGAAGCTAGTTTTTGTCATCCTGTAGTTCTTTTGCTAATACTGATGCTACTGACGATCCAAGTTCTGCATCAAAACACTGTTCCACCAGTCAGTGCTAGTTGATTAAACCCAGAAGCATTGCTGTTTATCCCACCAAGTAAATAGTGACATAAATGTCCTGCAACAGTTACTTTGATGCCAAAGAATATTTCAGAAAATGCAGATAACCACAGGCACTGAGTACGTGGGGGCCTGAGGGCCCTGACCCACCACCTTGGGAAGAGGGCTGTCACCTGAAATGCATAAAACTTTCCACATGTCCATCATCTTAGGCAAAAATAAAAGTCAGTGCCTATTTAGATAACTCTTAAACAATAGACTAAAAGGAAAGTAAACTACCTCACTTAAGCTTAACACAGTGTAAGTTCTCAAATTTAATGATGACACAATAATTGATAACATTATTCTTCATTTCAGATATGGTTCTTCCATAGGTGCCGACTCCTTGGGTGCTCTAGGGCTCAAGCACCCACCAAAAAAAATTAGTGGGAGCTCAGTACCCATGAGCCATGGCTGTGGCTGCTTGCAGATGTTAAAAAAATGAAACAAAACTGTGCTTTACCGGAAGAAGCAGTACATTCATTCAGCCCAGCTCTGCAGTGTCTGTAAAGATTGGGTGCTTCAGTGGGGCATTTTAGCACTTTTAGCTAAAGCTGATTCAATCAGCTATTAGATAAAAGCACCCAAAAGCCCCACTAAAGCACCTGATCTTTACAGACGCTGCAGGCACCCACTGGCAAACACCAATGTCGGTGCCTATGTGTTTTTTTTGTGGAAACACTGAGCAACTATACAATTCTGGCCAGGACTTTAGTAAAGAACCAACAGCTTTTGCAATTTGGTGCCATTTGAAAACCAGTGTGAAAGGAACTTGTGTTAGTCTTGTGTTTCATGTCTTTATGGTGGTTAAACAGAGGACGTCTTGGTTCTTGGAAAAATTCCTGTTGAACAAATTTATAGCTGATTGATTTTAATCAATGAATAAAATGCAAGCTTGTTCCTTTTCCCCTTGTACTTCTAACATCTTCTAGGATTGTGTTTAAGTTGATTATATAAAACTTTTGTGCCTTATTATGTCTTTCACTCTTGAATATAATTTTGGTAGTTGATAGAGGAGCTTGGTTAGATATAAAAGCATTAAAAATAAGTAACAAATGCTGTTAAACAGTGACTTTCAGTTAGTAGGATGAACTATAGTTGTCTATATTCTGATTAGAAACCAAAATTGTAACAGTGTTCCAAGTGAACCCAGAACTAGGCCAGTTAATAGAGTTCAGTCAATGATAAGAGGCTGCTTTCACTCACTGAACTTAGCCAGGGTGACCCATAATATATTATCTTGACTCAAAATTGTTAGATTATAGAGAGCAGAATTAGAAGATATATTGGAATTACACAGAGTGAGGGAGAAGGACAAAGGCCTTTGCTGCCAAAAGGAGAGAGGCAACATTGGAGGAGTTAGATTAATTTTCAACAAAGAACTTGACACAACTGGGCTAATTATAAAAGTATGTTGAAAAGATAGTGGCAAGTGAGTAATGCCAGAATTATTCCTGTTTAAATCAAAAGAAAGATCCATCTGCATTATTAGAAGCAAGAAAAATTGAGTGGTATGAAACATCCAAAGATTCTGCTTTAGCTTTAACAAATGCTGTGATCCTGCTGAAGTACAGTGGAGAGGAAATGATGTGTAAAAGCACTGGACTGAGATGCAGGTGTTCTAAAAGGGGTGATGAAGCAGAATGTGGAGAGTTGGAAATTGTTGGACCCTATCCAAAAGCAGAATTTGGCCCCTAAGGATTTTACTTTTCTAAGCAGTTGCAAAACCAAAAAACTTTTGTGAAGCTAAATGGCACAATCGAAAAACAGATTCTAGGTGCAGAGAGTAGGTGGGAATTAGGCCCAGCTCTTCAATTTTTGTATTCATCTCTGACCTTTCTGCCACCTTAAAGTTACTGATGGATAATCCTGCTAGGGACAGTAGTTACACATACACTGGTTTAAATGATCAGAAACTGATTTAAACCTGCAACAGAACAGAAATTCGGCACACTTAAACCACTTACTACATCTAACCAGGTTTATCTTAAACTAGTTTCGGCCATTTTGTATCAGGCTTAACTGATTTCAGTCAAACTGGTTTATGGAACTTCTGTTCCAGACCCCTTCCGGGTTCAAGTTAATTTGCAGTTCCTCCACAATGCTTTGCAGCCCTGGGCTGGCCTGTGCTGTCTACTCCAGAGAGTAGGGTTGGCCCCACCTCTCTGCTTCCTAGCCAGAACAGTGATAGTGCTCTAGCTGGCTGAGAAGCGGGTAGGGGTGGGAAATCTGGCTCCAGACCGCAGCCAGGTCTGCCTGCCAGAAATGGAGCAGCCCCTGCCAGGCTTTTCCCCCACTCACCACTGAACAGGAGGAAGGAGGGTGGCCAGGCCCTAGGGCCAGGCAGGCAGAATGATGCAGAGGGGGAATGAGGATTTAAGCCCCCTCCCTCCACCTGGGACTCCCTCTCTTCCCACCTAAGCATGCAAGCCCTAGGCTGGGGTGTGGCCCCTTGAGTACAGTGAGTAGCAAGGGGTGGGGGGAAAGCCTGGCAGGAGCTTTCCCCTCCATACCCTGCCCAGACAAAGCCCAGCTGGGCTCCAGGGCCAGGAGCCCAGCTTGTGAGCACCCAGCCTGGACATTGTTATGTCTCTAGCTCTTCACTGGGGCAGGGACCTGGAAGGGACTGCCTCCCTTCCTCCAAGATAGACCCAGGCTGTGGTCCCATGCAGCCAAGGAAGGCTTCCTCACCTCAGCCTGTGAGCCTTCGGTCAGGATGTGGACAGGCCTCCTACTATCTGCTTGAGGGGGTACAAAAACCTGGCAGGGACAGCCCCCCCCCGGGAAGTGGGGGACAGAAGCCTAACAGGGGCTGCCCCCCAGGCAGATTGGGGCTGTGGTCCCACGTGGGCATTGGCAATGCATAGGGGGTGCACATGGGTGCATGTGCACCCCCTGAGATTGGCCATGCACCCCCTGAGAGAAGTGCTAGTGACACTTCTGGGTTTGCCACCAGCACTTCCAGTTTGGCCACTGGCACCTCCACCAATAGCAGTGATTGGCCACTGTCTTCCCCAATCGGCCACTGGGGGACCTCTCCTATCCATTGGCGATCAGCCACTGGTGCCCTCCCAGTATTAGGATGCACCAGTTGCCCATGCCTGTGGGCCAGGGAGTGGGGTTTAAACCAGCCCTTTGCTTGGCCAACTCATGCTGGCCCTAGGCTGGGGCCTTGCTGTGTCCCCTCCACTCGAGCAGGGAGGGGAGGAGAGCCTTGGAGGGCTTCTCTCCTCCCTTCCCAATGGCAGTAGCTGAGAGGCATGCTCTTGTATGCCCCAACTTTTGTCCTGAGCCACTGCGGGCATGTGGCTGCATTTCCAGGAGCAAAAGTGAATGTTTGTTCATTTGCTTCTCAGTTCAATCTACACAGAATAGACTAACTTGCAAAGACTAAATTGATTCAGCCTCTGGCGTTTTGGCTGTCTATACTTAGCCAAGGCTTGCCATTGAGGTTGGGTGCTTTCACTCAGCCTATGCTGGTAAAGAACAAAGGCTCTGCCATGCCATCCCCCTACTCCTGATAAGCCCCTGATGCAAAGCTGGGGAAGGAATAGAGCAGGCACATTGTGGCAGCTGTGTGTTTCCCTGTACTGGGGAATAAAACAAAGGCCTCTGGAACTAGTTTTCACCCCTTTTTACATCCTAAGTAACTGTAAAGAGATAAATCTTCTCAGAGATTTTTGAGATGTCAATACTATAACCCAGGGATGGGACTGAAGTTTGCTTAGATATACCCAAGCTACCTTTAACTGGTTTGCTCTGGCACTAAAAGCAATGAAGCCATGACAGTATAGGTTTCAGTGTGAGCTGGGTTAAATAAATTATATTTATGATGTTGTGACAAAAGCTGATCAGTATGTGGAAGCCATGGTAATACAATGAAAGGGAGAGAATTTAGTCATGGGAAACAACCATGAATAAAGAGCGCTTATCAGTCAGAGGCAAGGATTATAGAAAGACTTAACTCAGTACAAATGTGAATTCTTCAAATATATTTCTACTGGATGTACATTTTAATTTCAATAAAAGTTTCTAACCTTTCTACAACAAATTGTTCTCATGTTGCAGTGCTATCTTATTTGCTTTGTATACAGATATACTAAAACAACATAGTTGCAAAAGGGATGTGAATTGGGAATGGGTTTCTTTGACCTAAATTGGGCTCCTTTGACATAAATTACATCTTTAGACTCCATTTGGGCTCTTGATTATACTGCTTGTATTTCTAAGTTGGCTTGTCCAAATGAATGAGCACTGTATGTGAAAATGACATGTTGACATTTTCTTATAGTTAAAGTGCTTTTGTTGGATTTTAGGGAAATACATATATGGAAAATGCATAGTAGCAAAAAGGTATAAATAAGAAAAATCAAAGTAAAAACCAAATTGTCACCTTTATAGTTTTTAAGTCAATAACGTTGCCACCTTTTTTTAACAAGCATCAGACAGAGGTGTGAAATTACTAATAAAAATAAGTAATTGGACATATACTTTGAATGGTTTTATTTTGTAGCATGGAAAATAAGTGGAAGAATTCTGTTTTTTGGTGTATTCTCAATTATGCTGTGGAAACAGTACAATTAAGATTTAGATGCATAGAAATGAAAATGTGCTCAATAAGGGAGAAATTGTAAATTTGTCAGGGGTTGTAGCAGGGCCTGGAAAGCAAAATTTTCTTTGTAGACAGGAGGTTGAATAAAATCAACCGTCTTCTGGGAGACAGACAGAGACAATCTGGGAACTTCTCACCTTTCCATGTGGGGACTTATAGTCCCACCTTCATTGTAGTCCTTCTCGTGTGAGACGAGTGGTAACAATATCCACTTGAAATAAGATCTAGCTGGAGAGTTAGTGCAGAGTCCAAACTACAATTACTTTTCTTACAAGTTGTGGCCTCCATCCTTTGGAATATGGTGGTCCTGGCAGAGAGGTATCTCCAGATGATTGTCTAGACAAAAGAGAAGCCTCAGCCTCAATATAGGGAAGGTAACTTACTCTATCACTTCAACCTGCTCACCTGAAATGCACAAACCAGCTCAAGCATGCATGCTCTCCTCTCTCCATACCCAGTAAAGGGCCCTCACCAGTAGAAGTCTTTGTTTGTATGTGTAGCTTGCTCCTGGGGCCTTATGGCTAAGGGCAAGTGACACTTGGGGGCATCCAAACCCCAAGTCTCTGGGCTTGGGCCTGCAAATAGGATGCCCACCAAAGGTTTTGTAAAGATCTGAAGCCGCAGATAGGGGTGGAGGATGTTTGCCGGTAGTAGGGCCACTTATGGTTCTCAACTGACTCTCAGATTTGGAATTTATGTTGGCTAATTTGGCTTGGAATACAGAAAATAAAAAAAAAGTGTATGCGTATTTGGCACTGGGGTGGCGGTGACTAGATGGGCCTTTCTGTTCAGAACTATCTAGCATAGAGGGAGCAGAACCAGTGCTCAGATGGCAGCAGTCTGAAGCTTCCCTTTTGGGTCAGATCTCAGCCCACAGGCTATCATTGATTAAGGAAGGAGGCCCTAGCTAACCTAACAGGAGCACAAGCAGCCAGAGATCCCAACCCCCAACCCCTGCTCCCTTCTTGGTTGCTTGAAGACAGGTAAGTCATCTTTCTCTCGCTTGCTCCAACAATGCCAGGATATTAGCTAGACTTCCAAGACCCTTTCCTATATGACAATCATCATCATCAGCTCATCCGCAGCCCAGATATTACCTGCATCCATGGAGTAGACTCCTTCAATCTTCCAGTAGTCTGTTCCATAGTCTTCAGTCTTTGTGACAACAGTTGTAGTGCTGCCATATGACCTTAGAGTTGGGAAGCCTAGGCGTGGGTCTTTTATGCCTAATAATTAAACCACTACTTCTTTGCCCAAGGTAATACAGGAAACAAAGTTATTTCCTTGAATTTCTTTCTGGTGGGTCTCTGTGAATAGATATCCAAGAAAATTTGAACTTTTAAAAACCCATGAATTACCTGGTGGCTCTTATGTTGTGGTAGTTTCTTCCAACTCCAAGTTCCTTGTGTGATAAATTCTTTATGCATTATTTTTGTTATGGGGTTCTAGTCCAGCTAATGTTAGGGTTTTGTAAAATTTTCATATGTAATGTTACCAGCTACTCTAGATATGCTTTTTCTCTATACTGAATGTTAAGAAGTAATGGTGCTTTGTCACATTTTCATTACTGCATGGGACAGAACACCAGAAATGGTTTCCATTGCAATCATTTCTACCAGAAATCAAGACAAGTTTTTCTTTAACTTGACAGACAGGATCTGTTTTTTGGGAAGGATAAAAGTCAAATCTTCTCCACTGTTATTGCAAGTAAGAATGTTTTTCAAGTTGGGTTTTCTATATTCTTGATCTTAGTTTTCTCTTTGTCCAGCTGCTTTTATGTACTTGAATATCCAAAGCTGTTAGTTTCCCTGAGACTAATTCTATTTTATCCTTCACTAAAGGCAACCTTTGCAGAACGTGTCAGATCACAAATGCGGTAGGAGTGTTTTAGAAAGACTTGAGTACACCCCTCTAATGCTGTTGTACTTTTTATATAGCAAAATGCCTTTGCTGTCCAGAAACCCAAGCTCTCAAGAAATCTGCTCGCATTGTTTTGACTTGTTCATTATTTTTAATTGTAGCTTAGAGGAGCAGCACTGAGGGAACCTTTCTACCCTTAGGGTCAGAGAGTAGAAGTCCATATTCAGCAGAGTTCAGGGAGATACTACTCCTGTAAAGGCTTGAACCTTATCTGAAGCACCTGAGACTAGTCTCCAGCACCTGACTCCCAATTTTATCCTTTAATGATAACTTTCTGAATTGTTGCCTGGTGAATTATCACATTATAATTGTACTTAAGTACAAAGATATTCTGCCCTGTATAATTCTTCATGTGATGCATAGTTTTCATAATTCTTTGTGATGCATAGATGTTTCCTTATCTGTATTCTTTATAAATATTCCTGGAAGATGAGACCTTTCTAAAGCACAATACATTAATTGAATGCTTCACAACATTCTTCAGGGGAAAACTTTGGCAGATTCTGCCCAAACTCTATATAGATTCACCCCGAAGTACCTGCTCTTCATAGAGCTGGTAGAATGCCGAGACAGAGACTGACCACCTAGGGTACAATCCTATCTTCACTGCAAAACTCAGTGGGAGTTTTGCTTTTGACCTCAATTGACACAGGATTTCACTCTGGTGACTGGTGGGGATAGGCTATATTGGGTGGAGATCTTCCTCTATATCATGAGGAACAGATTTGTTACTATCATCCTCATGCACAAGGGGATTTGGAAGGAACTTAGGGCTTATACAGAAAGGGTTTTCTATGGCAAACACTAAGAACAACCAGGTTTGGGAAACAAATTAATACTGCCATGTTTTTGTAAAAATAAAAAGGGAACAAAAACTAAAGGAAGAAGGTGTCAGGTTGAACCTAATTTTGTATATGCATCATGGATCAGGGTGGGAACGCTACTTGCTTATATGGATATTCCTTTTCAGACTTGCCTCCTTTAGTTTACGTTTGTTATCTGTGTTTAAAATCAAACTGTTGAGAGATTAAAGATTTACTGCTTTTCTCCCCTCTTTCAGATTTGTGTCGATTTACTAAAATTCAAGCTCATTTTCATTTGGTTCATTGTCTTTTCTGCTTTTTAGTATATACAGAGAAGCACAGTAAAAGTTATCAGGCCTAGGGAGTAGAGGGGCAAGATGAAGTGAGCCATCCCATTCCACAAGAAGCAAAGAAGACTCATTCAGAAAGACAATGCTGTAGTTCAAACATGGAGGACAAGAGAGATCCTTAGAGGTAAAACAACTGACAAATTTTCACAGCATGCACTAGTGAGAGATGAGAATCCAAGGAAAACATCATGGCATGTGAGAAACAAGTTTTCATTGATCACAACACGCCATGATGTTTCCATGATAGCACTGTCTAGGAAACCGTTAATGTTAGTGAGAAGATAATACAGTATTTGACAACTATTGTTTTGTTTTAAGAAGTACACATTAAAAATACATCTAAAATACAGGACAAAAGAATCCAAATAACGTTATTAAACTTCTGGTAGATGAAAGTCTCCTGGGATGTTTACATGTGCTTTTGAAGAAAACGTGAAAAACCCTAGGTTTTGAATTTTCAAGCTAAACTCACCATATTTCTTGTTCTGTTAAAAAAAATCTATACAGAATTATGTTGCTGAAGCCCAAAATAGAAGACTTAAGCTATATAAACATTTTGCATATTTTTGTTTAATTTGTTGAAAATAGCACAAAATATGCTCACAGTTGGCATCCCAAATGCAAATATTAGGAGCTAGTCCCTTGATGCATTATGGCTTTCATCAGTATGGTATGGTGTGTTTCTGGAGATGCTGTGCATATTTGTGGCTCAGGATAGCAAGAATAACATGACGTACTTTTTTGTGCCCTATGAAGACACAATGCATTGGTTTCTACAGACATTCCAAAGAATGATGATCCCTCTGTAGAAAAAAAGGAAAAAGAAGTAAAATGTTAGTATTACCAGTATTTGATTCCAAAATGTATTTATGTCATCTTTTGTGGAGTGGGGGAAAGGGGGAAAAACTTCTGACAAACAAAAATATTATTGGGACAAGTGTAGTGTGTATAGGGGCTCTTAATCTTAAACATAATCCTTTCACGTTCTAATACTTGAGGGCTAAATGGGGAGCTTTTAAGTTGAGAAAATATGCAGTTCGTGTGAAAGGTTTGATAGTACCCACCAAAAGCTTAAATGTGCCTGACTGGTTTTATGGAAGACAGTAAATTAGTCTTTCCTTTGCCTTTGACAGGTGAGAAGCAGTTCTTGCATGACCGGTGGCTATCACCATACATCTGCTACCACACAGGTGAGGCTTTTGGCTTCAAAATGACGACTGGTAAGAAAAACAAGATGTCTTTCCTGGTTATAAATTTAACTCTTCTATGATTAGTCTGGGCCAATTAGGACACCCCTGGGGTTCAGACTATGGCTCAAGTACAAGCTGAAAGCCTGATTAGCTGAGGTCTCTTGATACTTGTTCTTGGTAGTAAATGCTGGCACATATAGTATTGATTTTCATTTAGATATCTTAATGTTTCCAGACAATCCTAGCAGATGTGGGCTGAACTCAGATCTACGAGAGTGCTGGGCTGCAATCTGCAAGCATTTTTCTTGCCATTTTGTTTCATTTTTCCTAAACTTAACTGATTTGGAATCAGGAGATATAAATGAAAAATGCAGAGTTTGCCTATCAATCATGGCATGTACAAACATTGCTACTGCCCTTTTCTAACATCCTATTACCACCGGGTAGTTGGCTAGTCAAACAGGAATAAAAATTACACTGCAAACATCATAAGTTAGGCTTGATTTGTTGAGCAAGAAGCCTGACAATTCTGTAAGAGTTATATACCTCAGCCTCGCTGAAAATCAGCCTTGTTATGGCTCTGGTACGTCTATAAAGATTGTTCATTTCATATAAAACAGCTACCTGCACTGAAAGGCCTGAAAGGAAGAATGATGCTGGTTATAAATATAGAGGAAAATCTATTTGTCTGCCCCTTCGTGCTGTTAGCAAGTCACACGATGCAGCCCTTATGCTGTTCCTAGGCAGCAGGGGGAGTTTTCCATGGCCACCTTTTGCTTTCATCTTCTGGCCTGGACTGAAGCACATCATCTCTCTTTGTCATATGAGATAAAGCAATGAAGTGTGACCAGTGCCACTGCATTGCACTCTGCCCACCAGGAGCACGTTAATGATAATGAAAAACTATACTGCACCACATTTAAACTAAATGTGAGCGTAAGGCTGTCTGTCGGCAGACTGGTATAACAGTTAATGTCATAAAAGATAAATAGAAATTATTAGAATTGGTTTGGTAGGGATTTTTTATAGAGCAGGGTTGTATTCCTTTAAAGATACATTATCCGACTGTTAAATCTAATTTCAGGCTACTGGGCAATTAAAATGATTAACATTCTTTACTCATATAGTTCGATTCATTAAAGTTTTAAACACCCTTTACACACTATTTATGTTGAAAATAGAGAAATAACATGTTAAAATGTCTTGGACCATTAATCATTCAAATTTGCTGTATAACCACTTTCTCAAAACCTTAATACCACAGTGCATATTTACAAACCTCAAAGGCATGCTTGAAAGAGAGAACAAAATCAAATTCCACCCCCACTATGTCCAATAGGCCTTTTGCAGTTCCCAGACCTTTTTTGTGTCTGCAAAGAAAACTACCCAGAAAGATCGTCAAGGAAGTTATCCCTCCTGGGGGCTTATCTACTTCTGCATTGTCTCCATTGGGGAGCCTATTCTCTTTTCTGTGCTCAGAAATTTAGGCATGGATGTCCCATTAAAGATAATAGGTGCTCCAAGTATAAATTCTTGTGCGCTGAAATGAAAATATATTCTGGGTCTGACACTTAGTTTTCAAGTATGTCACATGAAATTTAGTATTATCTACTGACAAACCAGTTTATTAGATGGATAGAAGAAGAGATCTTCAGGCTAGTAAATGTTGCCATTAGTTAGAGGTAAAACACCCACTCCCTTCTGTGTTAGCATTTGCAACAACCTCTGAAGCACAGTGGGAACATAATCATGAAAGTCAGTATACAATATGTGACAAGACAATTAAAATCTGTATATTAATGCTGTTTTCTTGAAAGCATTCACTCGAAAGAGATCCAGTTTTGGGAAAAAAAAGTTTTGAGACATTTAATTTCAACCCTGTGCTATAAACTGGAAATATTTGGATCACGTTTTTAACAACAGATACTGTAAATCACTCAGGCCAACAGAAATGTAGTCCTGTGTTCCACGTTGTCAGATTGTGGGACATGCCTGACCTTGGAAACAATGGCTGGTTATGTGGCCATAACACCTTACACTCCAAACTGTGTCAGTTTTCAACAGTCAAGCTTTATCAAGACAAGTGGATATTTGGAAGAAGGGAGGCTAGGAAGGATATAGGTGTGGCAGGAAGCAACATTGGTGATTTCAATAGGAGCAGTCTCCCCTTTGAGTAATGCCCTAAACTTGTGTCTCCATGTTAGGTGCACTGCTGGAAGTGCTGCTGTTCAGAAGTGGTGTAAAACAAAGGTCATTGCAGTCATTGCTAATTTTATTAAATCCGTTTATAAGTGCTAAAAAGAACATAATTACCCCTACCTAAATTTCTCCGGGAGCTCCTCTTAGCAGAGTCTTTCTTTTCTTCCTGTTCTAGCCACATGGTTTGGTGGCATAATGGTAAACATGGAGACAGGACAGTATTGGTGTTTGGTGGTGTGATCCCAGCGTGCCCACCACAGCTGTGCAGTATGTTAAGCTACTTCACTTTTAAAATGCCATTTGTAATAAATGCAAAATCAATGTTGGAGTGGCATTTTGTTTACCTTTCAGGTGTCCAAACATATGCATTGTCTTTCTTTCAGTCAGGCCTGACAGCACAAAAGTCAGGTAGCTGTAGGGATCCATACAGCAGTACTGAAGAGAGATAATTTTTCACTAATCCTGTCTCCCATTCCTTCTTTATTCCATTACGCTTATCCTCAGTGTAAGGTTTCCTGATATAAAAACTAGTTCACTGTTCAGAAATAAGCCATGATATTTTACAGTACGGTGTACTGTATCTGATGCAGTTTTAACTTTAGACAATAAAGGAAACTGTCACTGTCTATCAGTGAGGGTGTTTCTAATGCTGCTCCATCACTCATTTCAAGAGCAACATGAGAAGAACCTTTTCCCCAAGAGACTGACAGCCATATCATCTGTGCAGTGCTATATGCTTCTGCTGACTTAGAGAACAGAAATCCCAAAGGTACTCCTGAATTTAGTGACAGTGCAATATATAGTACTTCAAGCCAGTCCACCAAATGGGACATGCAGAAATGCTTTGCAGTTTATAGTGGAGGCGGGGCTGGTAGTCCAACATCAGAGGTTATAAATCACACACTCCTCTCACAAGCCCCCTCCAGTGTCTTAGGAGGGAGGAACATAAACACATGACTTTAATGTCTTGGGCATCGTGGGCCAGGACCTCTCCCTGGCCCCTCTCTAGTATCAAACACTTAGGGGTCAGAGGCTTTCAGGAGGCTGCAGTTTCAGCACTCTCTTTGGGGTCCAGCTGGGGATAAGCTCGGGTGGGGAAGTCACAGAAAAGGTGAAAGTGCATGATCCCTTCATAATGCAGTAGGGGAAGAGGAAATGATTCTGCCATGAATGATAGGAGGTTTGTGTAGGGTTTTGTGATATGTTTTTTGAGTCTCAGGCTGACTGGCTTGTGCTAGCTGGATGGCCTGGATTCTGATTTTGAATGGCTTAACCTGAGGCTGTCCAACTGGTGGCCCCCTGGGCTGCATCCAGGCTGTGAGGAATTAACATGCAGCCCCTGGGCTTTTGGGTGAACACTGCTCACACTGCTCTGTCTGCTGTGGCAGAGGTGCCCGGTGTCTCTGGGGCAGGGCAGCATGCTGGGAGGTTGCTGAACGGGCTGCTCATGCACCAGTGCCAGCAGGGGGGCTCGGGCAGAGGGCTCACACTGCTCATGCAGCGCTGTGGTGGTGGTGGGGGGCTTTGCCCATGTGGTGGTGGCAGTGGAGGGAGCTCCCACAACCAGGGAGGATTTTGCCCATATGGTACTGGCAGTGGAGGGGCTCATGTGGCCAGGGTGGGAGGAGTAAGGGGCAGCAGTGGGGGAGGCTCACACAGCAGTGACTGTGGGGGGCTTTTGCTGCTAGTGATGTTTGGGGGCTGCACATGGTATTAATCCCAGGGAGCCCATAAGGTCCTGGGACCCCTGGTCTGTGCAGTGTGCAGCCTCCAGCTGCTCTGAAGTTGGACAGTCTTGGCTTAAACTCATCTTTGTGCCCCAGGGTATCATCAGAACCCTATCTGTGTTGGAAGGGGTGGTGGCTGAATGGCTCTTTACGTCTTAATTTGAAAAATATTATGAGCCATGTGCTACACCCAGCAGACCATGCAACCTCCCCAACATCAGAGGAAAACAAAATTTGGCCCAGGGTCTCTGTCTCTTCCATTTTGTTAATCACAATTAAAACATATTACCTGGGAACAGTTTTCATTCAGTTTAACGGGAAAATTATGTTTTGTTCTTGAGGCTTCTTTAGACTCCCATTGTTTATGATTATTCGCAGTTTTACAAGGGGAACACAGACAGCCCATGCTGTGAGAAAGATCAGAGGTGTCTATGCTCCTCAAGGCTATTTCTTTCTTTAATTTCTCAGTTTAGAGTCAATGAACTGATTGCATTTTCTTCTTTTGACATGCCATATTATATCTCACATTTCTTCAAATGATTTTGAAGTAGCATAATCTGTTTTAAGGATAGGTATGCTCCCTGAATCTGGCTTCTTATGTCTTGACCATTGTTATAAGCCTAGTGTCTTTGGTGACTTAATGTTTATACATAACAGTATCATTAGCCACTCTTCCGATTTAACCCCATTTTGACTACACAGTAAAGAAGCAGATAGAAATTCTCTATTAAAACACCTCATGTTCATCTAAGAGAGTTGCAACATTTCCTTTTTTAATTTTTGACATATATGTTTCATGTTTAATCATTGCACCCAGTGACGTGTGGGCAATCCATGTGGGCAACCTGAAAACATCCTATGCCAGATCTGCAAACCCAAATCAAGTATTTTCATATGCAAATAGATGGTTAGTTGTGTGTGCAAACTGGAGATGTGTGCATATCTTTGTAAATGCCATTTTGGCTGAACAGTTTAACAATGGTGAAAAGGGATAGGGGGATGTTTTATACTCTTTCCATCTGCCCAGCGTAACTATTCCATTTTATACTGGAAAATTAGATAGTTGATTAAATTACCTCTTAAAATAGCACAGTCAGAAGTTATTTCTGTCAAACCTGGCTTTAGCTCTTGATTATAAATATTGTGTTCAAATAGGCTTTGCGTCCTTTCCCTCCACCAAGAGGTAAACTACATCGTGTATATTTCCAGTGATGAACATTTTTGCTGTACACTTTGTAGATGAAAACTTGGGTGATGTTAGATCAAAGTCCCCAGTAATTTCATCATTTCTTTATGAAGAAATGCTTGTTTTCAGCTGTAGTTGGCATCAGTCTAAATGAATCAGTAAAATAGGATGATCTCAGCTCATATAAATAATAGCAGCCTTCTCCTGTTAGAGATGCCTTTCTTCTGGAAAAGGCAGTTGTCCCACATTAATGCATTTCTAATCAAAAACACTGAGGCCCATATGGTATTTTTTAACACATTTGAGAGCCCTGGTTAAGACAGAGTTCTAAATGTGCTGGAAACCAAAGTTCATTTTTGTTCAATGCTCAGGAGAATAGAAAGAGAGTGTACTGATCTGTCTCTGTGTTATCTTGGATGACTGAGTATTAGTTTTATAGTATCGGGCCCCATTTCCCCTTCCCCCTTTTTCAGGGGATGCTTTTTGTGAGAAGGCCTACATGTTACCATATTAGAGGGCTTTATTCCTCTCTCCCTCTTAAACATAATAAACATCAGAAAGCATCCCTGAGGCATAAACAAAAATTGTAGGGGGGACCCACTCCAGAATATCGGTTGATTCTGAAAGAGGAAGACTGCAAACAGTTCAGAGTAAAGAAATATTGGAGCTTAATGTGAATCTTGCATAGGTGGATGTTGGCTTCAAAAAACAAACCATTCATGTCCTTGTCACATAAAATTATTGCTTCTGTTTACCATTGGTATCAGAGGCATCTGCTTTGTGCGTCGTTACTTGATGTACAGAAATCATGTCATATCTCAATATATTGGCCAGGAAACATAGTTTAAACCGGGCCTCTTAGCACAAGTTTGTACATATACACATATGCATATAATATAAACATATCTATTTCATAATATTTTCCATAATTCACTGAATTTCTTTTACATTAGAGAGTAAAAAATATATGTATGCAACAAGATGTTAAAGCAAATGTTCAGTAATTGGTTTCCAATTCCAGTCTGCTGTTGAAAAGGTAAGTAAAGACTTTAATATCTGTATATTTAGGTCCATATTATATATGTATAATATTTTATATACACTAATATATAGATTAACACATATGTAATCAGAGAAGTGAAATAAATTCAGTACTGGGGTAAGCAGGCACCACACCATTGTTTTTTGGTGCCTGACATCTGCTTAGGTCAGGGTGCATTTGACCCTGTGTCATGGTTTGTACAACTTTTAATTGTTATAAACTGTGCAGGGCAAAACAAGATTTTTCAGAAAAGTCCCAGAGAGTAGCACCTGTATGAACCCACAGGTTAGCACTCTAGGAGTTGCTTGTACTTCTCCAGTTTCCCAGGGCATCAACACCAGGTGGACTTTTGGGGGATAGTGGTCAGCTATCTGAACAGTTAGAAAGTTAATAGATTTTATTCAGAAGGAGTACCAGGTAGGGCAGTGTGCTTTCTTTAGTATCTAAGTGTCCCTCTGACCCTATAGCTCTTTTCATTGATGCAATGCTGAGAACCTGCAAAAGTGCTCTCCTTGCTGTTTTACTTTGAGACAGGATGATATGCACTGCAGCCCCCAGTTGTTGGGGGTAGTTTTATGCTCTTGTCATGACAGACAGGATTCCAATAGCACCATATGTCAAAAACTCCAACCAATTCCAGTCATGTACCCACACTGTCCAGCTGTCACAGCTCTAATTATTGAAACTAAAGCCCAGAGAAGTTTGTAGTTTTGGAAATGCTCTAGTCTCCTTAGATCTTTACTACTGATGTTATAGCTGATTAGGACCCTGCCAGCCTTCTGTTGGTCTCTTGAAAACTGCTGTAATTCTCATTCATCATGGAAGCTAACCAGCTGCTCCAGAGTCATCCCCTCAAAATGTGTTGCTTGATGTTATACTTTCCTGTTGTCCTGACCTTGATGCTTTGTATGTTCAAACAAAGGACACTTATTATATTGGAATTACTTATTGTACAGGATCCTGCTATAACCACGTTTTGCACACAAAAATGAAAAGCTCATCGTTTATGTACCTGATGCCACTGAGAAGAGTGCTATTAATCTGCACTCTTTTCTCAGTCGTCCTGCTATAGTCTCATTGCCATTCCAGCAGAGATAGTGAGAGACTGTGACCTCTCCGAATGCTCTCATATCAGTCTATCGCCAGGCTTTTGGCATGAATGTCTATCTTGTTGCTTAGCAGTCTGAAGTGATCCCTGTAATCTGAGTTTGGAGCCCTCACATCTACTTTTGTCATTCTTATCCAAATGGAATAAAGCTGAATACTTTCAGATTTTCACTGAAACTTGGGACTGAGTAGGGAGTTAAGCCATTTACTTTTTCCATTAAAATCTTCAAGTTGAAACTTTGTGATCTCAAAGTGCTTAGTAAGTTTTAACCTTTTTGACAGCTACTGCTAAAATCAATCGCAGTAATTCTAAGATGTGAGCACTACATAAAGAAGTATCTTTTCTGGCTATAGATTTGCTTTTTGTGCCTATGTTCTTTTTGAGCCATTGTAACATGCCTCTCTGTTTTTGCAGTTGGTAAGTGTCTTCAGGACAATGCCCATGCCCATTTGTGATATATTTAGAGCAATATGAAGTGTCCATACACAGACTCGAGGCTCACAATTAATTATTTTGAATATGATAAGGCAAAGGCACAATTAACCAACTAATTTCCATAATCAAGAAGTAACTTATAAACAAACACCAACCCCCATTCTGTGTGTTGGTCTGTGGGTCTGGGTTTATGATCTCTCTTGGAACTGTACAGGGATATGGAGTGAGTGCCAAAGGAATTATATGAGTTAAGCAATGAACTCAGAGGATAAGGCATTTATAAGAATGCAGAATGTAGGCTTTATCCATGGATAATGATGTACACAAGTGAAAAGATCTGAGTGGAAGATTATCAGTTTGTGTGAAATGAGAGAGGAAGGCAAAGGACAATTCTACCACAATGAACACAGGATATTGGCACTGTGATGAGAAGACAGCAGACACTGGAATGGCATTGGTCCTAAGCCTGAAGGCAAGGGAGGCTCTTAAGGAATTTAACCTCATATCTCAATGTATGCTGAACACAACATTCAGAATTAAATCTGATCCATTTACAGAAGTACAAGTATCTGCACTGACCTTATTGGCACCCAAAGTGAAAAAAAAGCTGATGAATTTTATAATTTACAGAAGCAATACAAGGAATTTCAAGACAAATCTAGTTGCACCAACAATACTTATTAATGTGAAAGGAGCATTGAATTGGCTGGAGTAATAGCTCAATTCAGAAACAGTGAAGAAAATGAAAGATGAGAGAGGCTAACAAATTTCTGCACAGCAACAACCTTGGGGTTAACAAACATTAGTTCAACAAGAAAGCCATGGAGGCAATGGATTTGACTGTAACCTGATGTGTGACCAAAGGACATGATAGATTTCTTACTTGTGAATCGTTGGTGGAAATCAGGTATATTGTTGTGTAGATCCTTCATGGACAGTATTGGAACAGATTATGAGTTATTATTAGCATCAATGAGATTGATGCAGAGAATGATCAAAACACAGAACTTAGATCTTGGTACTAAGTGAACAAATTAAAAAATCAGACAGCATAGCTTTGCAGGAAAACATTGCATCTCCGCTGATGGATGAAATGAA
Source organism: Alligator mississippiensis (assembly GCF_030867095.1). Classification (NCBI taxonomy): domain Eukaryota; kingdom Metazoa; phylum Chordata; order Crocodylia; family Alligatoridae; genus Alligator; species Alligator mississippiensis. Next base: position 59,242,255 of record NC_081833.1, on the reverse strand, counting down.
CACTGAAGAGACACAGAACAGTGTAAAAAATGGGATTATCAGAATAGCGGTCAAGTGTTGGACTACATAGCCAAAATGAAGAAACCAAGACGGATAATGGATGAAGTGCTCCAGTTGATAACAAGCTAGGAGGCTGAAGGAGAATAAAAAAGGGAGACCCAAATGTAAGAGCTGAGTACAATAGGTGGACCAGAGAGAAAAAAACAGAAAATGAAGAGACAGAAACAACTGGATAAGCGAACAATGTAAAGAAGCAGAAGAATACACAAAGAGAAATGTGACACAAAGATTGTACTGCAAGATAAGAGAATTAAATGAGACATTTGAGTTGAAGATGTCTGTGTAGAAAGACAAGCGTGGGGAAATAATTGAGGACAAGCAAGCAAGGAATAAGTAATAGAATATTTTGAAGGGACGTACAATGTACAGAACATAGTCAAGAAGCTTCCTAATAGAAATGTGGGGAAGTAGATGATGAAATCCTTACAAGTAAAGATCTTTATAGATAATTTGAAAAAGAAAAAGTTACCAGGAAATGACAATAGCTTAGAATAGCTATTGTCATAGTAAAAGCTATGTACTAGCTACTCAACAAGTTTTACAAATAAGCTCAAGTACTAAGTGAATAGAGGAAGTGATAATAGTCCAAATCTATAAGAAAAGAGATGAACAACTACAAGGACTACAAAGGAATTAGCTTATTGAGTGGGCCAAGGGAAATAGTGCACTAAGACATTGTGGGAGAAAATGAAGAGATACATGGTAGTGGCACTTGCAGAGAATAGGCTGGATTTAGACCAGGAGGAAATATAATAGATCAGCTATTTGTGATAAGACAAATCTCAGGGTTGTATATAGAATACTGAACCTGCTACAATAATTTCACAGACTTAAACAGACATATAAACAGGCTTTTGATAGCATCTGGAAGAAAGTGATATGGCAAGTTTTGAGAATGTATAGCATCACTGAGAAATTAATCAACCTGATAGAAAACATCTACAGCAAGTCGATAAGTACGATGAAAGTAGGCAAAAAGCTGATGGAATGGTTATGGTGACCATAAGGGTAAGACAAGGATACATGTTATTGCCAGATTGGGTTCAGCTCATTACTGGAAGAAGTAATGGCACTAGCACTGAGAGATGAAATAGGAAGAGTCGTGTTATGTAGAAGACAGTAGAAGACCCTTAGATTTACAGATGATATTGACCCCCTAATACTGACCAAGAGGGAATATACTGATGACAAGATAGTTTAGGAAAACAGAAAATTTGGACCAGTGATCAGCATGGAGAAGAAGCATGCTGATAATTAGAAGAAAAGATGAAGAAACAAAGACTGAAGTAACGGGGTTTGAGGAAGGGGGAAACTTTTACAAGAGAGAAAAGTTGTCTTTGAGTACTAATATAAAATAGTTTAGAAAATGTACTTCTATAAAATGTTTGAGTACTATTTGTAAAAGAAAGGGACTTTCAAAGATGAAATAAAGACAGGATTCACTGCTACTACATTTAAGAAGTCTGAAAAGCTTGGAAAGGAAAAAAATGTTGAGAGGGTCCATGTAACAGAGAACCCTTACCCTGTTAGGGAAAAGGGGAATGGGTTCTTTAAGGAAGTTTTTATGAACGAGACAAAAGCAGCTGGCAAGGCTGGGGTTAATAAACAGCCCTGCAGCCAGGTCAGCTGATAGGTCACCTGACTGAATGTGGGCAGGGCTTGAGTAACATATAAGCCTGGGACTGAACCAAGTTGGGGAGTTTAGCCCTGCAAGTCACTGGATGAAGAACTCCTGGCCAGGAAGACTGCAGGGGGATACCTGGGTGACTTCAGGGCTGCTCTAAGGACTGCCACCAAAGTACTGGTGCCCTATGGAGGAACACAACCCAGGGTAAGGGGAAGTCTAGCTTCGGGACAGTGAGCTACTGTTGTCATTTGCTACACCTGGAGCAGGTTAAGTTTGTTACAGCCAGGGTGCTTTTTCCCTTTGAGTTTTCGACTGGTGGTTTGGGTGGGACTAGAAATGAGTAGCTTGGAGGTCCCACTAGTGCCCAAGTGGTATGTGTTTGACTTGAGCCCTGCTGGGATCAGGCAAAGCACAGACAGGAGCAAGAGAGCCCAGAGACTGAGGGTGGAGATGAGCTCAGAGAGGGAAAATTTTGGGAGCCAGAGGGCCCAGAGCCCGAGAAGGACAGGGAGCCCAAGAAGGGGCAGAGGTAGCCCAGAGGAAGCCAGGGTTTGGGGCCAGAGGGCCCAGAGCCCAAGAAGGGCAGATAGAGCCCAGTGAGGGCAGAACCTGGGGCCAGAGGGTCTGAAGCCTGAGAGGGGCAAAGATAAAGGTCCTAAAGGGCAAGATGAGGGGCTGGAGCCCATGTCTGGAACAGTGTGCCTTGGCTAAGGGATCAGCTAGAGTGGAGGGATGGAAACTGGGAAGGCCAAAGCCCCAACAAAGGAGTAAAGGCCAGAGTTGGCCTGGGGGCTTTGGAGACAAATGTCCCACTGAATGTGTGACATTTGTGAGACATGGACATAGCTGTAGGAAAGGTATGGAGGCTGTGATTAGCCCATAAGCTGATGTGTGTCTTGGGGCACATGTGGGCTAGGAGGACCCACTTAATGAGAGAGATTCGTGTAACCAATCAGAGAGAGGGGATCCTCGGGTAGGAGTTGACTAGGGCTTGCTCTAAGACCTGTGAGTAGCCTGTCTTTTTGGGACAGGGGAATTTTAGGGTGAATCTCTTAATGGGAACAAGGTGTGGCAGGTAAAGAAGTATGGGAGAGTATCTTAGAGATCAAACTGGGCAGGAACCACACGGCCACCAGGGGGTGTCACAATTTTATTACAGTCCTGAAAAGAGCACGACACCCATGAATACTAATTGTAGTGCAAGGAGTAAAAAAGAGGAAGCCAAGGATGCTTTCAATAGATATGATGTACAGTGACACGGAACAAAAATACAAGGATGCCATGAAGCTGGCACAGGATGGAAAGTGATGGAAGAACTTCCCTTAGGCTGATTCTTGCTGTTGAACTGAGGGATGGTGGGTAGTAACTAAAAAGCACAGCAAAACAAAACAAAACAGAAAAAAAATGCTGGTGTGTATATCAGATTCCCTGCCTTTCTTCAAAGGGCAGGTGAAATTTCTGGTTCTGTAGAATCACCCAAAAGTTGAAACTTCTTTTTTATTTTGTGGTGGTTTGGAGGGTTGTCTGGTCCCTAGTGAAGTTTTCAGCCCCTCTTGGTGTATTAAGGACCTTCTTGTGGCAATCTTCCCAGAAGCTCTGAACATCATCTTTCAGTTTTCACAGTGCAGCTTGAGATAATCTTAGTAGGGACTGTGAAAACAGTTTTGTGCATTTTGTGAATCACTATTATATTTCTGCTTTCCCTGTTCTTGATGTGCTGTTGCTATTTCTTACCAAACTGGGGCTGTTGCTCACATAACATTCTTTTCCGCATATACTCATTGTTTTTAAAAGTGTGAGGGGAGGGAAGTTCCACTATCTGAAACTATAAATAGAATAGAGATTTTTATATTTCACCTAATGGAACAATTCTTAAGCTAGCCAGCAAGACTGTCTTAGAACTAGCTGCGAGTGCTGTTAATGCTGATGACACAGATACTGCAGCTATTTCATAATAAGTTTGAATACAGTTGTATGTGCTTGGATATCCTTAGTGTTGTAAATGCCACGTCCTTTACTTTCTCACTGTATGTCACAAAATTCTAAACTCTACAGATCCATGTAAACAATAGCCAAGGGCCCACTTGTTGACTACCCTATGTAATCTGATGTTCCCAGGTGGTCTATGAGACCTTAAAGAGGTCAGATTCTTTAGTATAAATGGAGGTGAAAGCCATTCTAAAAAGAAATATTGGTGATTAAGCAGATCCACTTTATTCATATAGATTCATAGATTCATAGATGTTAGGGTCGGAAGGGACCTCAATAGATCATCGAGTCCGACCCCCTGCATAAGCAGGAAAGAGTGCTGGGTCTAGATGACCCCAGCTAGATACTCATCTAACCTCCTCTTGAAGACCCCCAGGGTAGGGGAGAGCACCACCTCCCTTGGGAGCCCGTTCCAGACCTTGGCCACTCGAACTGTGAAGAAGTTCTTCCTAATGTCCAATCTAAATCTGCTCTCTGCTAGCTTGTGGCCATTGTTTCTTGTAACCCCCCGGGGCGCCTTGGTGAATAAATACTCACCAATTCCCTTCTGTGCCCCCATGATGAACTTATAGGCAGCTACAAGGTCGCCTCTCAACCTTCTCTTGCGGAGGCTGAAAAGATCCAGTTTCTCTAGTCTCTCCTCGTAGGGCTTGGTCTGCAGGCCCTTGACCATACGAGTTGCCCTTCTCTGGACCCTCTCCAGGTTATCCGCATCCAACTTGAAGTGTGGCGCCCAGAATTGCACGCAGTACTCCAACTGCAGTCTGACCAGCGCCCGATAGAGGGGAAGTATCACCTCCCTGGACCTATTCGTCATGCATCTGCTGATGCACGATAAAGTGCCATTGGCTTTTCTGATAGCTTCGTCACACTGCCGGCTCATGTTCATCTTGGAGTCCACTAGGACTCCAAGATCCCTTTCCACCTCTGTGCCACCCAGCAGGTCATTCCCTAGGCTGTAGGTGTGCTGGACATTTTTCCTCCCTAGGTGCAGCACCTTGCATTTCTCCTTGTTGAACTGCATCCTGTTGTTTTCTGCCCACTTGTCCAACCTATCCAGGTCTGCCTGCAGCTGTTTCCTGGCCTCCGGCGTGTCCACTTCTCCCCATAACTTTGTGTCATCTGCAAACTTGGACAGAGTACATTTGACTCCCTTGTCCAAGTCGCTGATGAAGACATTAAAGAGTATCGGTCCAAGGACCGAGCCCTGTGGGACCCCACTGCCCACACCCTTCCAGGTCGAGACCGACCCATCCACCACGACTGTTTGGGTGCGACCCTCTAGCCAATTCGCCACCCACCGGACTGTGCAGTCATCCACATCACAGCCTCTTAGCTTGTTCACCAGATAGAATATGGTAAATGCGAGATCACCACTAAGCACCTGTCACTCTCTGACTTTGCTTGTTATTACCTAACCAAATAGAAAGTTAGTAGACAATTTTTTGGGAGCATTCCATCAGAGGTTCAAATGGAAAGTTCAGCTAGCTTGGTAAGTACTATATTGAGATCCTTTGTCAGAAATAAACCTTCAACTTGGGTGTACGTTTGCAAAAGTTCCCACAGAAATCTTCTAAATTTGAGCAGGAGTGGAGCTCTTTATAATTTGTGATGTACACTTCAGTCAATGCTTTTGCTATACCTTGCATGTGTTATTTCATACATTTCAGTTATTGTATGTATGTTCAGAGAAAATGAAGAGTGACTATTACGGCTGTACAGAAGTTTGGTAGCTGATTCGATTTGAAGGAGATTTGACTTGATTTGGCAACTGAATCTCTGAATATGAATCAAACTGGGAGACCCATTAAAAGGTCTGAATTGAATCGGAAGACTCCAAATCAATTTGGAAATTTGACCATAGACTATACAGGCAGTTCTTGGTGATGCTGGACGCAGCTGCCTCCAGCTGGAAAGTCTATTGTGGTGGGCAGAGAGGGGAGGGAAGGGGCGTGGGGGGCAGATTGATGCCCCCACAGCAAGGGAGGGATTGGGGCTGGGACAAGATGCCCAGCCAGGGTGGGGGGGGTGCAGGACTCAGGGAGGGGGGCTCCCATCACTGTGTGCCACCGTGCACTGCCGGTCCAAGAGCTGCTCCTTCGGTGGCTTCTCCGGCGGCTCTTACTGTCAGTCTGGGAGGGCCTGGGAATAGGCATGTGTCCCTGTATCTGTGCAGGGCAGGCTGGGCTGGGCTGTGCTCCAGAAGGCTAGCTCCAGCTGCCCACCACCGGGCTACACTCCATGGGATGGGTGGAGCCAGGGCTGCACTCCGGGTGGCAAGCCACTGGGCCGTGCTCTGCAGGGTGGGTGGAGCCAGGGCTCCACTCTGGACAGTAGTCCCATCCACAGCCTGGAGCACAACCCTGGCTCCACCCGCCCTGCAGAGCACAACCTGGCAGCAGGGGCTTGTCGCCCAGAGCACTGCCCTGGCTCCGCCTGCCCCACAGAGCGCAGTGGAGCAGGGGATATGGGGGTGCTGCAGTAACCCTAAAATTCCCCATAGCCCCTGCTGTTGGCCCCGCCCCAATCTGGGTGCACATACCCGCCCCCACCCCTGCCCCATGCCCTGCCACTGCTTGCCCAGCTGGGGTGAAGCCACAGCTTGTCTGGGAGGCACGGGAAGGCTGGAGCAGCTTCTGCTGCTGCATGCTGCTTGTCTGAGGCAGTTTAGTGGCACCATCCTATGTCTCCCCACCCTGGCTGGGTGAGTGGTGGGCAGGCATAGCCCCCACTCCCAGTGCCTTCTGCTGCCCGTCCAGAGCACAGCCCAGCCGGCTCCACGCAGATCTGGGGGTACACACCTGCTCCCATGCCTTCCCAGACTGGTGGCGAGAACTGCTGGAGGAACCACTAGAAGAGCAGTTCCTGAACTGCTGGTGCGTGGTGGCGGGAGGCCCCTTTCCCGAATCCCATGCCCCCTGCCTTGGCAGCCGCAATCCCTCCCTCCCTGTAGGGGCATTGATCTACCCCCCAACTTCCCTCCCCACTCTGCCCACCACAACAGACTTACCAGCTGGAAGCAGCTGTGTCCAGCATCATTGAGGACTGCCTGTATAGTCTATGGCTGAATCTCTGAATTGGCGCCGAATCTCCAAACCTGAATCAGCCGAATCAAATTGGGACAGGGATTTGAATCACAGAACCAAATCATTGTCCCTCCAAATCAGCTGATTCCAAATCTGAAGCAAATACTTGTTGCTTTGCACAGGCCTACTGACTATACAAAATTTATAAATGTGGACAATTTGAAGTTCCTTATTTATTTGTAATTTATTTCTTAATTCTTCTATTTTTACCATGTCAGCTCACTCAGGGCAAAAGTTGGTACATCAGTCTTATGGAGAACAATGGGGCTGCCCAGATATAAGTAAATGTCTAACTTGAGGTGCAAGCAAGTAGTCTTGGGATTCAGCTCAGGTTTGGGTGACTTCGTGTAAGCTGCCTAAACCTGAGTTGGGATCCCATGCATGCAAGTGTTTGCTGAGGAGGCACAGGAAGTCAGGGGGAAGAGGGGATGGCAGGTCTAAGGGGAGCTGGTGGGTCTGTGGAGGGGTGGGGGGTGGCAGGTCCTTGTTGGGGGTGGTGATGGAGGGAGGTTCTGCCTGGTCTTGGGAGGGGTAGTCAGGGCTGCTGTAGGAAGTAGGCTGGTCAGATTGTGGTGGTTTGGGAGGGAGGAGGAGAGGTTAAAACAGCACACCCCTGGGGCTGTGGTGAGTGCTTGGGCTGTGCTGTAAATGCATGCAGGCCTTCACTAGGCTGGGTTAAACCTTGCTAGATTGGGTTAACCTTTTGCCAATCTAAAGTCAGTTCACCTCTAAAGTGAACTAATTTTAGATGAGGCATACCATTTTTAGGGCAACCTAAGCCCTGTGAACACTTGCACAGTGGGACATTTTGATCACCCTAACCTTGATGATGTAAGAAATAATTCAGGGCCGAACTCAATCCAGTTTAGGATCTGAAAGTAGAAGTGTTATTGGGACTATTCAGACTAAGCAAATGGGTAAACACAGAATGCCAACTTTTAAAGTGGTGTTTTGGAGTAAAAACAGACTTCAGAGGAAAGCAGTGCTACTGATATAATCCTCTCTGGTAGACTATATGTTGTTAAGTGATGGGCTGATGTAGCACTGTTTTGCATTTCTTTAAATAACATAATTATAAATAAAAAGAAAAAATCAGTTGTTCATAAAACAAGGATTTTTTTATTGATGCATTGTGAAGAGTCTGCTAGGTGTAAGCAGCCAAACTTATTTTTATCGTTATTGCCACTTTTACTGTTCCTTGTAATAATGTACTTTGAAATTTACAGTCGTGAACCATCATTGGCATATAACACTGTATATGTAGTAATATATAACTAATTATTTGTGGTAAGTATTAGTACTGTGAATATAGCTTATCTGTGTTGTAAAAGTGGCATTAATAACAAAATTCCATAAAAGTTAAACATATAGTATGATGATTCCAAAACAGTCTGAACATGTGGCGTGCTACAGATATAGCTAAGATAATCACAAATGTGTGTGTATATAGGGGGAAGAGGACAGGTTTGTGCTTAGAATGCTTTCTGATGCATAAATACTAGCATTAAATAATGTTGAATACTTTGTTTCCTAAAAAGATTAGTAGCTCTTCTCTATGTGATAAATTGTATAAGAGTTATTGTTCACACCAGTCTTCATACTGTATTATTCAATGTTGCTTTAAATAAACAAGTACAAATTATGCTCAGCAAGCTGTTGGGAAAGCTTGGGGAAATCTAAGAGCTGAAGGGCCAATTTGTGCCCTGACTTACATCTTGTGCAGAGTTTGCACTAGCTGGTTAGGATATAAGACTATGACAGGGTGCACGAAGCACCCTGGCATGAGCAGAACCAGGGAGAAGTAGGAGAGGGAAGCTTACCTTGGGGAACCAGAGGAGCAGTGGCAAACCCTGATGCAATCTGGGTGAATGGAGATGCCAGCTGGGGCCACGGCAGATCAAAGGCTGCCACAGCAAACCCAGTCACTGAAAATCAACCAGGGAAAGAAGAGACTGGTGAAGGAAGAGAACAAAGAGAAAGAAGAAGAACCACACTGGCAAGCAAAGGGGGGAACAGATGAGTCGAGTAGGCAGCCAGGAGGGAACTACTGTACGGGACTCAGCTGAAAGAAGGGAGATTTAAAGGATGCTGAGGGAGGTGGAAGAAGCAAGGGAGCAGAAGGAAGGAGAGGAGAAGAGAGAGCAAGCAAGTGAAGGAGCTCTTATAGAAGACCCCAGGGTAAGCTCCAGCCTTACTTACCAGGCAAGGTCTGGCCGGGAGCAAGAGTCAGAGAAGAAGTCTGAGCAACCAGTGAGTCTGAATCCTGGGGGTGAAGAGAACCACTCTGGGGACCTAGAAGAAGAGGAAAGGAAAGGGGACTTTTACTCTTCCAGAGGGGAGAGGAGAACAGAGAGAGGACCCCAGCCACAAGAGGGTGACAAGGAGAGAACCTGAGGAAGAGGGAACTGCCTTGGGACCTGTACAGGGCAAGCAGGCACTTAGACCCGGGCTGTAGATACGAGCCTTTGGGTCAAGCTGATAACAAACCTTAGCGGTAGTCAACATCGCCCAGAACATTAGTTGTCGTGAGGGCGGGTATGGGGATGGTGGAGCCCTGTGAAGAGCTGCAGAAAGTCCGAGTCTCTAACCATTCTCTGTTGCCTCCCAGTAGTGGCTAAGCATTATCTCCCATAACATCAAAGGTGTGGCAGGAGATTTATTATAATGAGCCACTACTGTTACGACTGGGAGGTGATGTGACTCCAGGCGGCACTGAAGACACCCTTACAAAGACAATATATCATTTACTCTGCAGAGTTCACTGTTAGCTTGACCTGACCCTTTTTTCTAGACATAACTTCCTGTTCCAGTGATGTTCATAGAAAGAGGGGTGGCAGTGGTTACATTTTCTATCCCCCTGCTCCAAAGCAGGGTAAATTTATACCTAAGCCATTTCTGGTTGATGTTTTTTTCCAAACTGTGATTCTGTACCTGAATATATCAGTTTACAATAAGCAGCTTTCCCCTGTTTTTTTCTATTTCTTGTTTTTAGCTGTGTTAAAACTGTTGTGTCTGTACTTTAGGTCTGAAATTTTAGTTGAAACTCATATTATTTAAAAAATAAAAGGGCAAGAGCACAATTGCTGGAGCTGGCTCACAAGAATTCTTCCTTATTGGTTCTGGTCCCTGCATCATCACAGGATCTGAGAGCCAAGCTGCACCTGCAGCTGGACCTGAGTGCCCTTGACATTTTAGGCAAGTTTGGAAGCAGGGAGCATCGCATGCATGCGTTGGGGGAAAGCTCTGACACCATGGCAATTGAGAGCCAGGACCTGGAATCTGAGCTCATGCCCTCCACTTCATGGGAGCATACCCTGGTATCTGGTCCTCTACCCCACGGACCATAGCTGAGCATGCAGGCCCTGGGACTGTTCCCCATACAGCTGCTATGGGTGTTCCACTCCCACTTTTGGTGTCTTGTTGCCCCACTTCCAGAATCCCCCCAGTCCTGCCACTAACAGTGCAGTGGCTGCTGCTGCAGCAGGATCCATACCCAGCCTTCTCCCCATTTCTCCTGATGAGTCAGGCACCAACCAAGGATGCCATGCAGCTCAGGATGGTATGGTTTGCCCCTTCTCTATGCAGCCATGATAAGGACCTAGGCACTAGAGGAAATGCAGAACCCCTGGGGAGAAGGAAGAGGGAGTGAGGGGATCCACAATTACTGCAATTCATTCCCATGGTCATAGCCCTCTCTGAGGCCGTTATGGCTGACAAGCCCAGAAAGAGGTTGGGGGGGGGGAGGTCCAAGGATGGAAGAGCATGGGGGGAGGAGGGGAGGTGAATTACTGCACCCTGACTGCTCAAAGTGGAAGACCCAAAGCTGTTAGATGCTTGGGAGGTTTCTGTTTTTCAGTACTGGGCAGACCAGTTACCCCCTTCCCCTTCCCCCCCACACCCCTCCTGTCCAGGACTGCAGCCAAGGTGCCCTGCCCCCTGGCCTTTGGTGGTTAGCACCCCATATCCCATTCTCTGCCCTATCTCTCAGGGCCATGTTTAGCTCCTGGGAGAATTGGAGCCTCCTCCAAGTTGGCCAGAGAATTGGTGTTGAAATAGCTCCCTCTCGCCCTTGCACTTATGGCAAGATACTAAAAGAATTTATTGAGCTCTGCAGACACAGTGTAAAAAACAGGTACAAGTGCCGGTGTTGGGTCCCCGATCCCAGCTGGCAGCACCATGGGCCCAGGTGGCAGAGAGGACACGTAAGTCAGGGACAGGAAATAACACAGCTATGCATGAGAGCCACTGGAGTTGCAGTAGAACAAGAATAAGAAAAATTCTCTCTTGTGAAACAACTCTTTTCCTTCCATCCCTTCCTCCATCCCTCCTGCCCTCCCAGTCCAAGACAGGCACAGATGCGATGGCAGGAGTCCTGCATGGGAACAATTATCTCAGCTGAACCAGTCCCACTGCCTGGGTAACTCCTGAGTTGTGCATCTAGAGAAGCTTGCAATTGGCACTGCAGCAATTTCCCCCCTCTGCTCTGGTTCAATCCCCAGGGAAAGTCCATGGTGGTTGGGACAGTCCCAGATGCCTGCCCTTATACTTCACTTCTCCGCAAGAGAAGGCTGAGAAGTGATCTCGTGGCTGCCTACAAATTGATCAGTGGGGGACAGCAAGGAATAGGAGATGCTCTGTTTACCAGGGCACCCCTTGGAGAAACTAGGAACAACGGTCATAAACTGATGGAGAGCAGATTTAGGTTAGACATCAGGAAAAATTTCTGTATGGTAAGGGTCAACAAAATCTGGAATGGGCTCCCAAGGGAGGTAGTGCTCTCCCCTACCTTGAGGGTCTTCAAAGAGAAGGCTAAACATGTACTTGGCTGGTATCATCTGACCCCAGTGCTCTTTCCTGCCCAGGGCAGGGGTTGGACTTGATGATCTGCTAAGGTCCCTTCTGACTGAAACATCTACGAATCTATGAATTTATCAGCGAAAGTTGCAACCTCACACCAAGGCTATGTGTCTCAGCTGTCTTACTGCAGATATACCACCTGTGCAAGGCAGGGCAGTATAGAGAGGATGCGATGACAGGTCCTATGCAGAGACATCCCTAACTTCACTCCTAAGTCTGGGAATGAATGTGCCAGGTCTATGCCCCCCACCCGCCAATGCCAAGGTTTTATGTTTGTTGAGTTCCGCCTCTGTGGGACTTCCCCTGACCCCACCCCTTCTCCCCTCCCTTTCCTAACTGCCCCTTGCAGGTCATTTCACTGCTTTCACAAACCTCCCCCATCTCCTCCAAAGGTTCGCTGGTTTGGAGCAATGGGATAGGGGATCAAGTTCTGCCATGGGTAATGTTCAGCAAGTTTTCTTTATTAAAATATAGAAAATTGTGGCAACTGAAACCTTATAAGCTGAGGCACATCTCTTCCTCATGTTGCATTTCCCTATATCTTGATTATGCCCCTGGGGGAGGGGGCAGGAGAAGGGAAATGGAGTCTGGGCAGCCTGGGCTATAGGCAGCATTGCCCAGAACTCAGGTCCAGAGGAGCCTGGGACAGAAGATGCATGGCCCAGTGCCAGGGCTTGGGTACTTGAAACCCTACTCATCTGGGGAGAGCTCCTGGTCCTCAATGGTGAGGAGGTAGTTGGCTAAGGCTTCACAGTTCTGGACTGTATGCTACTCTGCAGGGCTGTGGCCCCTAGCATCAGCAGGAGGCTCAATCTGTTCTCCATCCCTACACCACTTATGCATGACCTGGCATACCCAGTCTGTACGCTGTGGTCTCACAGATGTTATGGAGGACACGTGGTGATGATGAGTGGTGTCAGGTTGTTTTCCACCTCAGGGTGCACACTGAGAGCCTGCTACCATGTTTTGAGGTGGCCAAAGGCACACTGCCATGCAGCACCTGCTCAGGCAGTAGTTGAAGTGCTCCTCCTGGCTGTCCAGCTGCCCCATAATCAGCCAGGGCAGGAATGGGTAAGCCAGGTACCTGATAATGAGGGAAAGGACAAAGACATTTCTGATGATTAGATAGAGGACTGCAGCAGCATAGTACCCACTCTTCAGCAGTCCCAAGGGAGAGGGGAATTGTGGGAGATGCATACATTGTGGGTGCTGCCTTCCCAGCTGGTGAAAATGTGGGTGAAGTGTCCCTGGTGGTTGATGACACTCTGCAGGATGATGGAGAAGTATTCCCTGTGGTTGATGAATACCTGGGCCTCATCCTCATTGGTCACATGAAAGTTGGCGGCCCAGTTTAGGATGCTTGGCAGGCACTGGTTGAAATGGGTGGCTCTGTGCTGGAAGTCTGATTACTAGCTCAGGCGCACAAAGCCACATCCCACGATGAGCAGGTGCCCTAGCATGTCCAGGTGGGCATGTGTATTGTCCTGCAGCTTCTGGTGAGAGTTGTGCAGGGCAGCAAGCAGGACATGCTGCAGCTCCTGAGTCTCCCTGCTTGGGTGCAGGTGGCAGGATGCTATGGCAGGGTGTGGGCAGGCCAGGACATGGAGGCACATCTGATTCAGGACTGAAAATGCTTACTCTGGGGCTTTTCTGGAAGCTCAGAACTGGGTGTAGGGGAGGGTCCACAGTGATGTGGCAGAGGGTTGGGGGCATGCTTGCCCATTACAAGCAGCCAATCAGGGGTGGCCCAGCTGTTTGGCTGCTCTCGTCAGTCTCCAGCTGCTCGGGTGGCCTGTGGGGCATGCTAGGAGGCATGCAGGTGCATCCCTAACCTGCAGGCCTCGGTCAGTGCAGGCAGCTTGCCTGCTCCTCTCTTCCTCCCTAAAGGGTGAAAATGGATACTATTTGTTACTAATCTAACCTAGGCCGCTTACAGTAACTTAGATTGATTCCTTCTTGAATATCTGAATATTCTTGAATAGATGAGGCATTTTGGGGCCTGTACTGCTTTAGTTTTAAAAGACATCCTATTCACTATGGTATATCTAACATCATAGTCACTGGGGAGCAAGGCAGCAGTAAAGTTTGCTTCAAGCAACTAGAGAGCAAGCCAGGTATAGTTATGCAGACTATCAATGTGAATCTTTTTGGCTGATTTTACATATATGCATTTATTTTAATTGTCTAGGACTGACTTTTTATGCTGCTAATTATGGAGATTGAAATAAGGGTACTTTTGAAATAAGAGTCATTTCACCATCTGTGTACTTCAGCTATCTTAGTGCCAACTTTATTCCTTAGTGTACTATAGCAATGAGAAAAAACCTACCTTTTGGGTATTGTTAAGTGGGTGACCGAAAGTGATAAAAGCAAAGACACAAACATAAGCCTCACGATAATTTGAGTGGGGTAAATAATTTTACACACCAAGTGCAAGAAGAGAACTGAACATTTATAGTGAGTTTTAAGAGAAGACTGTAGGGCTAAGGACAAAAGTTAAACATAAACTAGCTTAAGTGATCAGAAACAGGTTCAAATCTGTAATACAACAGGGGCGCTTGTACATGTGACGGGGGTTTAAATCCCTAAGGTTTTATTCCATGCCCCCTAAATTGAAAAGGTGGGTTTTTAATTGAAACCCACAGTTTCAATTTTTCCGTCACATTATGGTGAGGGGCCTGATACTTTTTTTTTTTTGTCAGAGCTGGAGCCTGCCTGCAGCTGGAGGGTGAACTGCCACTAGGCTAAGCGGCCCCTGAGCTGAGGGGGGCCCTGGTCCTTCCTTCTGTGGCAGCAGTGCCCCCCAGGGCCAGCCAGGCAGGCTGCTATTGGGCCAGCTTGGAGGCAGCACCCAGCCTAACCCAACTGTTCCCTGAGCTTGCCCAGGGAGCAGCACTGGGTGGGCTTCCAGCAGGCAGGCTTGGGGAACAGTTGGATTGAGCTGGGTGCTGCCTCCAAGCTGGGGCAACACCTGGCCCTCTAGTAGCCTCCCCAGGAGGGTGCTGCTCCTCTGTAAGGGCGGACTAGGGGCCTGTGCAGCTCAGGGGCCCCTCAGCCTGCTGGCATCTCAGCCCATTGCCACGGGCAGGCTCAGCTGAAACAAAACAAAAGGGATCAGGCCCTTTACTGCTTCTGCCTTCAACAGGCACCTGCTGAAGGCAACAGCAAGGGGCCCGATCTTTGTTTTTGGTGGGGCACATGCCCACTCCCATGCCTTCCTGGACTGGTGGCGAGAGCCCCCCCCAACTTTTGGTCTTCAACCACATACCATGTAGGCCAGATAAGACCATTTTTTGTTCTTTTTGATGAAGGTTATTAAACATCTGCTTGCATTATGCATGCCTATTTTTGAGAGAGAATTTGCAGAAGTTAGAAGTAATTTGAAATGTTCACTGAGCTTGCAAGATCTATGAGGGAAACAGCTAACAGAGATTACAAATGCTGTTGAGCAGTTACTATGGTTCACAGCTTACTATATTTAACTGCTAGAACTTGCATGAAGTCCCATGTGTAGCTCATAGTCTTTCTTGAGTAACAGATGGAAATTGTAGTCTCCACTTAAAATCTCATACAAGCTTCAATCTTCAGAAGATGTTTCAAGGGTGTTGGAAATAGTTGTCAAGTATATTAATGCCAGAAACAGTGGGTGAAATAGGAGCTTCTTTTGCATTTGGAGTACAATCCACGTTCTTCTACTCACAAAGAACCTCCACTGAAAACGAGAAATAGTCCTCACACCAAAACCCTTATAACCCTTATAACCTAGCCAAAGCTGGTTTATTCTCATAGATCCTCTTAAATGACCTTTAGTTATTCTCTGTGTTATGCTTGTTTTGTGACCCATATTACCCCATGTGTCTTATAAGACCAAGATGCAGAGGCCTTTTCTTGAAAGCATCCACAGATAAATTGGAGATTAGAATTTAGAGGGGGGAAAGGGCAGGAATTGTCCTGTAAGAATGGAAGCTTGAAGCCTTAAATTCAACCCTCTGCACTATTAATAAGTTTTACTGTGCCATTAATAAAGTACTTTTGTGTTTCCTTATAAAAGTTTTGGAGATTTTATTCCTGCGTAAGCATAATATTTGAAAGACATGGGAAGGAAGCTATTAACCTTTACTGGCATAGGCAAAACAAATTATAACCTCAAGGATTGCTGTGTTTGAGGGATCCCTTTTACTAGCAAATATTGCGCTTAATGGGGTTATAAAATCTGCCAGTATATCTGGCAATGGTTTAAACTTTTCAGAGATTTCTATTTAAAAGGTAAGGAGAAAGCCCCAAAACTATGCTTTCATGAAAGGGGTACACTGAGAATATATGTTGTTTAGAAAAAATAATAACAATATCTTTGTTATTTAAAGAAAATAGATTTCAAAGTAAGAAAATGTAAATTCCCCATGCCATTCTTAACTCTGTTTCTTTTAAGCCAGTTTACTAGCCAAAAACTCCGCCGTCCCACATTGTTTCTTGAGAGTCTAAAACTTCATCAAACCTAAAGCGTGGACACCCATTCTTCTTGGCAAAACTTTAAGTATAATGAATTGCTAATGTGCTTCCAAATAAGGATTGAGACTCATTTTCTTCTGAAAGCCCCTTTCCAACAAGACAAAACAAAACAATATTTCATGCCATTTTTCCATTAGCTAGTGGAAATCTTCCCAGTCTGGTACACCCCTGCAGGCTAGTTAGCCTATTGTATTTTGTCTCACCATCCTAAAATAGGTTACACTGTACAGTATGTTACCACTTTCCCTATGAAGACTGGGAAGAAGACTGTTCAGAGATTAGAGTTTCATAACAACACTTGTAGAAGAGCTGAAATAGTTACAGTCTATACTGACAGTCCAGCTAGCCCTTATGAAGCCATGTTGTGAATTTTAATATTGTTTTCTTCATAAAATATCATATGATTTGTATGATGGATTTCTTGTGTGACAGGATGATATAGAAATACAAGGCTAGATTTAAGGTTGTAAATAGCATTTTAGAGATACAAATGAATTAAATACATTTGCAAGACATTTGTGAGGTTGCTAATTACTGTTATACTTCCCAATTTAATGACCGGTAAACTGAGGTACAGATGAATTAAATGACTCACCAGTGACTCAGTAGCAAAGTTGCATCTTAGGGCATTTTTACATGTGCTGTGGGCCCTGGCCCTGGGTGCTTTAATTAGCAAGCTAATGAAAGTATCTGTGTCCCTGCACATCCCTGTGCTGAAAAAATGGCGAAGTGCTTTGAACTAAAGCTCATCGAACAAGTTTTATTTCAACGTGCCCTGCCACCATTTTTTCAGCACAGAGACGTGTGGGGACGCTGATGCATGTGACACGGAAGGCTGCCGGAGTGCGTCTATTTCCATGCTCCAGCAGACTCGATTAATCGGATTTCCAGCATGCTGGAGCAGGCTCCATGCACGTGTATAGAAGCCCTTAATCCCTACCCATGGGAAAGTCCCTCATCTCTCTAATAATACATTCTTGCTTTTAGAGGTCTATGGACCAGTTCTGGTAAGGGAAAACTTATCAGTTACACTAAGAGCTAAGATTTTTGTCCTGGCAGTTCTCTCTACAGCCTGGTCCCTGCACTGACCCAACATGAAGCTTTCTTTTATTTTGTTAGAATGAATAGGATACTAATAACCTCATCTATAGCATGTCTTGTGGGAATAAGCACACCGGCCTAGGATGACCTAGGTTGACTTGTGTTTAAACTGGCAGGGACCTGAATTACACCAATTTCTTTGTGTTTGTGTAAAAGTTTCTTTATACATTGTATAAGTTTGTATAAATTTCCTTTCAGTCTAGGAACTTGTTGTTATGCCAAGATTTAAAACAAGAGTGTGAATTTTTATAGTCCTGCTATAATGGAAATGTTGACCTTAATTATTGTAGCTTACAAGAATGGCTTAAAATAATATATGGAAAGTGAAGTAAATTATTTAAACAAATACTTGTATTTTGTATTATTAAGCCTCCAGAAAACATTAACATTTTACAAGTATTAACAGTAGATACGTATAGTTATTTTGATCCTCCTCCACTTTCAAAAAATAACAAGAAGGAAAGGTGAAAAAAATCCCAGTGTTGTAGCAAAAGATTTTTTCTATCATATTATTATTTCTAAAGACAAACTCTGAGTGCCTGGACTTTTAAACAAGTGCTTTATCCTTGAAATTAAAATAAAATATTTTCATGTAATCAGTAAATTCTGTTATGAAACTTTACAGCAGCTATATTAAATGATAAGAATAACTACTATTTTGAAATTCTGAACATCTTATAATTAGAGCAGCCTTTAAGAAATATTCAGAGTTAAGGCACATTAGAATGTATTCCACAACATGGAGACAGCCCTGACAAAGAAACATTATTCTTAGATTTACAATTAATTACCCTTATGTCTATACCTTGCATTCAATTTGCATATCTTAAAAGTGCTGTAAATTTCATAGCACTCCCTTGTTATTTAAGATCATTCCGCTTAGTAAAAGTTTCTACAGTGATAACTTTCTCTTGATTATGTAGTTGCGAGGTCAATAAATCTGGCTTTACTTTGCTCTACAATGTTATAATTTTTCTTTTTTTGTGTGTTTTTCATTATTTTGCTCCTTGTTCCTTCTGCCCTCTCATTTATAATCCCCCGAAGAACCAGTAGATAGAGAAGTCTGGCTAGAAGACGAAGTGAGTGGTCAGATTCTCAGATGTTATCTTTTTCCCAGAACGCACTGGTACTGGGTGTCTGACATGTTCTATACATCTTTCTAGTGTCAACCTCATTAAACAAATACAACTTGATGTATAGCTCTCAAGAAATGAAATTTCATGCAATGAATTTGTTCTATTCCAGCTTGTTCCATCTCTCTCTCTCTCTCTCTCTCTTGCTCTTTCTTTTTTACTGTGGTGTTAATTTGTACGTTCTTGATTTTTTTTTTCATAATAGTTTTATATACTCAATACTAATTATTTCATAACCTTTCATTTATTAAGAGTTTTTATGGACTTTATTAAACTTTTATGTTTTAAACACACTGCTTCAGGTTCGTTAAGTAAGGAGCCATTAGCACTGTATAAAATAAGATACATTGTTTAGAATGCTGCTAAGTATGTTTACCATGATCAGCTACACATGTAGTTCTCCTTGAAACAGGAGGCCCATCTGCTGTCACATACATGTTATAAATGTGCTGAACTTCCATAGGTAACAATGTATAAATGTGCTAGAACTGTGTTTTATTGTCTAATTCAAGGTTAACACAATATCCAGCAAGCCAGAAGGACACTGAACACTTTGCCAGAATAGTAAATATCACTCTCATCCTTTTTTCCCCTTTAGCCTAAAAGAATTTAAAGAAGAAATATATTTTTAAACTAAAATAAACCCTCCATGTAATGAGACTATATATTATTTACAGAAAAATGCCACTAAACTCAATTAGAACTGGTCTCACCACTGAGTGGAATTTGGAGTCGTTGAATTTTTTTTAATGTGGTTCATTGAAGTCATTTACTGAGTCTGGGGCAATGCTCCATTTTTAATCGAGTTGAAAAGTATAATGTATTAGGAAGCAGCAACATGTTGTAGAGATTTTTTTAGACGCTTTGTTTTAAAGATACATGTTCATGTGCTTGAAATACATATGCCCATCTTGTCCGTATGGAGGAATAAAGCCATTTTCATTTTAATGATACTTTAGACAGGTAGCTTCCCACTGCTGCCACCTCAGTAGTATTAATCGGTAATTTATTAAAGTTATTTTTTCTAGCTAATATCATGGTTGTATCCCGTAATACCTCACCATAATATGCCAATATTTAAAATCAGTTTGAGAGCATGGGAACAGCTGTTTTAAACACTTGCCTCTTGCCCCGAAATGAAAGAATCCCAATCCTGGTAAGAAGAAGTGTTGTGCAGTATCACAGTAATTATTAACTGTGGATCATGCTTTAAACAGAGTTTCTGAATGCTGTACTTTGTTTTCTTATAGCCCTAGCCGGTCAGCATACACTTTAAAGCAGAATATATATGTTTTCAAAAGGGAAGAATATGTTTTTCCTTTTGGGACATGGTGCTAAAGGTGCAGGGGCAGAACAGGATGAGATATTTGGCAAATATATTAATTTCTGTTTTTGAATTCCTCTCAGCTCCTTTAATGTATAAGTATTTTTTAAGATCTAAAATAACTCAATTTATCCTGATTTTTATGGGCTGGATACAAGCAAATTTGAATACAGCA
>NC_081833.1:59104894-59219894 GCF_030867095.1 Alligator mississippiensis | reverse complement strand
CTTTAACAGAATACCATGGTCATATTGAAGTAGTAGATGAGTTAGAGCTGCAATAATTTATTTCAGGTTCTATTAAAGCAGAGTATTTGTGAGGGATTTCCTGAAATCCTCATGAAAAAAATACCTTAATGGCTTAACATTAAACAATGAAACATTTAGTAACATTCTGTCATACGTGCTTTAATTGTGTAAGGGTTTTTCAGCTGTGAACCTACTAGAGGTTTGTCGCCATTAGGGCCATCATTTGATAAAACTCAAATGGAATACTACAAGGTACTTTGAAGTACAGTGGTTGCCAAAGAAGAGTAACCTTTACAAACACATGCCACATTGCTATTACAGCTCTTTCTTATTCTTAGAAGAGAGTTAATTGTAGTATTTCCAGTACCATTGTCTATTGCTTCCTGGTAAATTCCGGCTATCTAGCGGCAACCTCTGTACGGTAGAAAATAAATGGGAAGGTGTGTGTTTGCTGTTGAGTGAAACTGCTTGTATTTGCTACCATCAGAGATTAATCTGGAAAAAGTAGACTGACAGATTTGTGACTCGTGGAAAGGCTAAATCTACATTAATTTTTGCCTCCAAAACCCCAAACCTCAATTCTTTAGTAAAGATGTTCTTTGATCTTCCTATACAGCAGTTCATTTGAAGTCTGATGCACAGTCAGACATTCCAGTTTAGATATGGGATCTTTAAATATTTGTTTTAGTTTTTGTGTAATTTGCTTTGGAACTGTTAGTGCAATAAATAGCAAATGGTACAGACTTACATAGTCATGTATTTTTTATTGTCAGTGATACTATACATAATGTTCTCACAACAATGCTTAAATCTGAGAGGGTAGGGATTTAACATGGCTACATTACTAATTTACTACCTTCAAACATAAAAAAGAAAAGCCTAGAAGTGAAAGGCCTCATATGAGACTGCATAAAACAGAGCAACAGTATCATGTAGTAGTACTTAATAATGGCACTGGCATTTTGTTAGCATCTTTACAAGAAAAAATTGTTCTTAGAAAAGGATAATCTACAGTCAAATCTGATTGAAGTCAAAAGAAACATCGGCTGATTTCTTTGAAAGATGCCCGTCTGTCCCTGAATTTGACCGTGCACAATACATCCTGCAACAACGAGTCAGATTGTCAAGGCCAGAACCAGGTGCCTATGTTACTTGTATCCTTCTACATCAGTCATACTGTAGGGAGCAGACAATTAATTCTGGAGCAAAATTGAAAGTCAGAGGCAGAGTGTGAAAGAACAGAATGACAATAATAAAGTGCCCCTGCCTCACATTAATCTCCCTCACTTCAGGGCTGTCAGAGGCGGCCTGGCGGTGACTAATGCCAAGCTTTGCATACAGTGGTCACAGACATGAGCAGCATGCTCCCTTTACAGCATCCGCGATTCGCTTTGTTGAGTTTTTGACTCCTGTGGAATCATTGAAAAAACATAGCTGCTGGTCATAGGTAGCAGGACGAAGTTCCTTCATCATGCACCTATTGATCGATGTGCAGGATCCCAAGACTTAGCTTAAAAAGAAATGGTATCCTGACAAACACAGGGAGATTAAACTAACTTTTAGAACAGATGAGATCAGCAGATAAGGGTTAATAAGTTTAGCTTTGGGGAAGTAAGTATTGTGTGCAAGTCCAAGCATTGAGACCAAATGATCTTACACCTCTACAGACACGCTAATCCATTAACATTGCAAAAGACTTTGATGTGCATTTGGGAATTGTGTTCCATTGATTTTATTGTCATCTTTTTGCACAAATAGTAAATAGGCTAACATTTAAGGTACAGTGTAATTATTCCCGAAAAGCAAGACATCAATGTAAAGTTTATTGTTGCAGACCAGACATTTTGACAGGAATACTGTAATGTCCCAGAGGTGTCACTAGGTTACTGAAAAGGTTAAAAATTGGTGTATTGTGTCGGGGAAGAAAAGCAGGAACAACAAACAGCATTCAAAAATCACAGGCACTTCTGTGGGAAAGTGGAAATGTGTCATGTAAGAACACTTGGCTACTGTAAGTGGATCACTGTACCGAAGAAGAAAGTGAAACGTACCTAATGAAAAATCTTCCTTCTCTATCAGTATTTCAAGACTCTCTCTCATTACTTGAATTGCAGAAATAACTCATTTCCAGTTTCTCCTTTTATTGCATGTGAACCCCACACATGTCAATTTGTTGTGGAGTTTGATATGGTTGTGTTTGAAAATTTCATTTATCTGCTCTGATAACCATGGGAGAAAATTTCCATGCAAATATGATACACTTGCTAAGCTATGCTGCTGCTGCTTTTGTATACACATGCATATGGATTAAGCTGGGATTGTTATAATATCATTTTAGGGGGTCCGAACTTTGACCAGGATAAAAGCATTGATAGTCATGTGCTGAAATCAACATTCATTACAATCTGAATTAGACCAGATAAGAAGCATGTACTTGTTTCTTGTATTAGACCAAGGAAAGTATTTGAGATACAGCTACATTTTTGTGTATGGTTACTGTAGCCTTGTATGAGGTTAGGAGAGAAGAACATATATTCTCCTGAACAATATAATAATCTCTTCTTAGACAAGGATGGAAGTATGTTGGGTATCTCACACTAACACAACTATTGCCTTTTCTTTTTTCCCCTTTCTTTCTTTTTTAGCAAACCTGTCCTCATTTATAAGCCAGAAAACCAAACCAAAACAAAACAAAACCCAAAGCAATTGTAGCTTAAAATGTTACTTTTCCCTAGCTTCTACAATTTAGCCAAGCTGAAAATGTAACTGTACTTTTTCTTTTAAGCAACAGATATGAGCTGTAGCAACCCCCAACATAGGTCATCAACCTAGTTTGAATCCAGGAACATTTTGTAGACCAATACTACTTGACTTAAAGGAGCAACTCCATTAGCTGGCAGCTGTAGATAGCTGTTATCTTTCAAACAGACTAGCCATTACAGCAGGGGTACAACGCATAATTTACAAGTACATCACAGATGTTTAAACTACAAATAAGTTGTTTTTTTAAACAGGTAGATGCCAGACATTATGAAGGATGTCAACAGACATGCATGTTACACTATACCTGTCCTAGTCCCTCCACGCCAGTCAGTTAAGTACAATTCTGTCACCAGATTACCTACACATAGATATGCCTTCCTAAACCATTTTCAAATTCTCTTCCTGAGGCTTCCTTTTTCTGGTAAAAGTTCATTACAGGAAATCATGTGATGTCAACATGTGAGGCTTTCCCCTGGGACATGACCAGAAAAGAAATAGTCTCATTGGAACCACTTTCAACACCAAATTATTAATACCATATTTTTATGGAATACTTTGCCTGACTTTCATATATTTAAAGCATAAGTGATGACAGTACATCTGTACTTAAGTTTGTCTAGGTTTATTACTTCAGTATGTTTCAGAATTCTCATTTTTAGGACTACAGTTTTGGAATCTCAGAAACTTGTACTACTCTCACCTAGTCCCAAGGCATGTATAAAAGCATTGCTTCCTGAGCTCTATAATAGGAAAGAGCTAAGAAACTCCAGGAATAAAATATTGTTGCCTTCTTAGTAATAAATTACATTTACCCCTATATGTGTTTTGGAAATCTTTTGAAACAATCATTCCCAGCCTCCAGTCTCACAATCCACAGTGAATGCAATAACGTGAGTAATCTGAGTTCTCAGCATTGTTCTCAAATGCAGACCCAGCCTACATGCAATTGATAAATGCATGATGGTGCATTTGGCACAGCCTAACTTGGCCCACTGTCCTCCCCCTGAGTTAATAGTACTAGTGAAGGCTTTCAGAGGATGTAAAGATTGTTTTTTCATAAAATGTGTGCAAGAAACATAAGGGTTAGGGAGCTGTCAATCAAAACAGCATTGCTAAAAAGTTTTGAATAAATAATTGGTGTATAAATCCAGCGTCCTTGGCTGACCTAAATGTGGTGGATTTAATTATGTCACTGCTGCATACCTTTACATGAATATTTTTCTTTGAGCTTCTGTATATAGGAATCTATTTTGTTCTTTTTTTAATTGACTGAAAACATGTGACTTTTTTCCCCTCTTTCCTATCTTCTTTGGGTGGTATGGATATGAAATTTGCCAGGCCTTCTTATCCAGCTATAAGGCATAAAATGCCCACAGAAATGCTGGATTTGTCTTTTATTATAGGAACAGTGAGAAAACAGTGCAAAAAAATGACTTGAGCTAGCAAGAATCAGAAGGTCACCATGGATAGAAGGAAAATAACAAAGTATCTTCCTTTTTGCATATTGAGATAATACATGAGCTCTGCTGACCTAAAGCTGCTCTGTTTATAATTCTACCAAGAAGAAAAGCATTCTCAGACTTTACAGTAAGGCTTATTTTGCTGCATTTATAGCTGTTTTGGTGACTACCAGTGGGTCTGCAGATGATACTGTGCCTATGCAACCTGGGGTGAATTAATGCACTGAATCAGGATGAAAAAAGTCCATTTAATTCTCCAGAACTGAAAAACAAAGAGGTGATGTAGCAGTTCTGGAGCTGCTTCATTTCATTTATGGAGATAAAGTGATGAAGACAAAGACCTGCGTGTGGAAGTTTATATGAGATTTTTGTTTGTATACCTGGGCTAGCGTAGGGGGAACATGGATGAAGAGAACAAGTGAAGATTGACAAAGGCACCATCACACTCAGCACAAATTGTCAGCCTCATTGAAGAAGAATCAAGGATTGATTAGGCCTGGAGATGGGTTACAATCTCATAGCTAAAGGCTCAGTATTGAGGCAGATTTGAGGGTTGAAATGGGAAAGTTTATATAGCCAGTGCCCATCTCCTGATTTATAAGCAAACAAAGGTCTTAATTCCCCAACTTTGTCAGGCATTACATACTCTCCCAGGATGAAATTTTAGTTCTATTGAGATCAAATGGCACTTTTGCCATTGTTTTCCAAGGAATCAGATTTTGGTCCATAACTTTAAAATGAAATAAAAACCACGTAAGAGGAAGATTTCCTGCAAATTGTTAAAAAACCCCAAAAATGATAAAAGATCTGAGAAATGTTGAATGCTAGACATCTTTCCAAGAGAGGGAGTGTGCTGATGTTCAGCCTATTTGTGGCTGTGAGAAGTAGGAAGGGGGCTTGCAGTACTGCTCCATCTGCTCAGCTCCTAGTCACCTTTACTCATTCTCCAAACCTCAGTTTGGGGCAGGTGAGAGGAGCCTTTCCCCACTCTCCACTCTCCCCATCATATCAGGATCACCCCAGTCTGGGGAAGGTGGGGAGAGCAGGGGAGACGATGGCAGTTGCAGGTTGAAGATCTAGGCTAGGTACAGACATTCAAAAAGCCTGAAGTGGAATCAATGTCAGTTTCATGGTTTTCTGTAAGTGGCATGATTTAGATCAGTAGCAAACAGAACACACATTTGCCTTTTGGCGGGGAGAGGTGGGAGGGGAAAACCTTAGATTGGGTTCAGCCACTTTAAAACCAGTCTGTATGCCCTGAAATTCTGTTCTGTTATGGTTACAGACCAGTTTCCAATCACTTATACTGGTAAAAGTGTAATGTCTGTACCTGGCCCTATATACTCCCTCTCCTGGAAAGAAGTCTACCATTTAAAATGTCTTAGAAATTTCCACTGGTAAAAATGAACATCTGTTCATGGCTAGAGACTCCAAGTACTGTCTATCAACTGTCAGATCTATATACGCTCTTCATGTAAGCTTTGGCCTAATGCTGTTCCTACTGAAATTCATGAGAGTTTTACTACTGACTTCCATGGGAGCTGAGGCAGGTCAATGCTGAGCACTTTTGAATATCCCATGCTTGAAAGTTTCACTCAGGCTGTTTCACTAAACCAGAGCCTGGGAAGACTTGCTTTTTTGGATGTAGGTAAAGCAGACAACTCCATTAGCTATGAAAGCTTCATTATATTTAGCAGTGTTTTGATGCCAAGTTTATCTTTCTCTCACCTGGATAAAGTACATAGAATTACCAGTAGAAGTGGTCAGGAATTTTTCAGTAAAGTAGTTTTCAATCCGGAAATACTGATTCATTGAGCCTTTTCATGGAAGCATATCTGTTTTGGTAATTGGGAAAAATTTCTCACTTCCAGGATGGAATTTCTTGTCAAAATAAAAAGATAAACTAGCCAGTAAGTTGATAGATATGGCATTCACATGGATTGATGGAGACCCAGAATCAAGTTCCTGATATGCCTGATTTGGACCAGGAACTTCAGAACTGTAACCACTGGTTATTTTGAAGTGAGTGTTTCTCTCTTTCTTTCTCCTCTCTCCTCCCCACAAAAAAAAATAAAATAAAAAAAAATTGAAAAGCTGTGTGTGTTTTGTGCTGAGGTAAAATAGGAATATTTTTGAAATATTGAACAATTTCTTGAAATGGAAAAACTGTTTTCTGTCGAGCTCTAGTCTCTTCAGATCATATCCTGAGGTGGAGATATCTCTGAAAGTGGACTAAAGGCCTACTTCAGCAGAAGGATATGATCTTCTTCCATCAAATATAGGGTAGCAAGTCAGTGGCTCAGAAGACACTTTGGCTTTTGAGTGAGTTTGAGATAAGTCACTCGACTTGAACACCTGTCTATTCGGGATGTGCGAAACTTCAGTCCCTGATTCGATTCAGTAGAGATTAGGCCTGATTTGGTGGCTGAATCTCTGAATTGAATCAAAGGACCCTTTAATCTCTCCAAATCGAATTGGAACTGTCTGTATTGATTCGGAGAGATTTGGAAAGACTCGGAGATTCGGACGTAAACATAGCTTTAAATGTTTTTTCTACATACCTCTAGGAAGCAGGGGCTCATGAGTGCTGTGATGCTGGCTGTGAAAAGAAAGACTTACCTCAGCTGGGTGAGGAGCGAAGCCAGCGGGACCCCATGCCAGAACTGGAATGTGGTGAAAGTGAAACTGTGGCTGGTGGGGACACCACAGTAAAAGAAAAGAAAAAAAAATGGCAGAGCCAGGAGGAGCTAGGACCGGCTCCCACATTGGCATGGGCATGCTTTATAGCAGTGTGCTGGGGCCAAATTGCTGCCCAGTCCCCTAAGGCAGGAATAAAAAGCCTGGCAGGAGAACAGCAGGGGGAACCAGAAGTGAGGTTCCTGACCGGCCCAGAGGGGCCAGAACCAGAGCAGAGTCCCACTGCAGAGACGTGGTGGCTGCCCCAAGAAGGGGCTTTCTCAAATGACCAGAGCCAGATAAGACTCAACAACTTACCTGAAGAGAAACCATGAATGTCAGACATCTACAACTTGGATTGGATCCCGGCAGGCCCAGAAAGGGCGTGGACTGACATACGTCTGACCCATGGCAAATATAAAACCGGAAAAGAGAGACGGACACCAGGGGACAAAACAGCCTGGTGCCTGGAAGATGCATAGACAAGATAAAATGCGGTAGGGGACACTCGGGCAAAACAACATCCCAATCACACCGTCATAAGTTTAGAGGGCCAAAACACCAAAGTGCATGTGATACCAACTCTAGTTGTCCATGAAATGACATCTTTGGTTGGGGTTAGGTGGGGAGGTGGAGCCCCAGGCAGGAAGGACAATCAGGATGACTGAATGAAGGCACCAGGAAAGGGCAGGATAGACCGTCTTCCTCCCAGTTAAAATAATTTCCAGCAAAGACAAGGCAGGTGAGACACCTTGGGAGACCGACCAAGAGCCAGCCCATTATAACAAGCCTGTTTCTTCCCTAAGCAACAGTGAAACCAGAAAAGACCCTACGGATTCAATGCACAGATGAACGGCACGGAAGACTACACTGGGGCACATGGAGTATCCCACAGAAGTGCAGGGAGGCTCCCCAGCACACTTGGCAGTGGGCCCGGAAATGGACCAGAATCACTTCCGGTCCACCTCCGGATCAGCCGGAGAGCTTGTGGGAGACCCTCTCCCCGTTCCCTCCCGGCTCGGTGACTGGTGCCTCCTGGGTCTGGGGGTGGCACCTGGGGTCTCCCTGTGGCTGATCGCTGATCTGGGGAGCACAGGGGTTCCCCCGCCTCCCCCGGCATTCCCCAGCAGACCCAGACAGAAGTGGACCGGAGTACTTCTGGTCCACTTCCGGGTTTGCCGCTGAGCACATGGAGGGCCCCCCTGCACTCCTGTGGGATGCTTCGTGAGCCCCAGCATCACAGCATTCATGAGCTGCTTCTGCTACCTCAAGGTATGTAGAAAAAACTTTTAAAGTTGTGTCTATGTCTGCATTTCTGATTCTCTGAATCAGCATCGAATCTTCAGATTCAGATTTGGCCAAATCGAATCAAGGACAGTAATTCAAATGACCAAATTCAAATTGAATAGGGCCCACTTTGCACACCCCTACTATCTATCTAGCCCCTTGAATATCTCTGAGAAAGTGCTGTAGAAATATTCCTGTCTGTTTATGGTTAGGTGTAGTTGGGGCAGAAATCTTATACATTGACAGCTCCTATGCCATTTTGTACTTTCTGCAATGCTGGTCATTTTTAACAACAATGTCAGAAGGTTGTAGTGAATTTGTATTAATATTTCTATATATGTTGAAAAGAACAGTTTATTTCTCAAAGCTTAGTCCATTCCTCATCTGAAATCTTTTTGTCCTTAAAGATAACCATTCTAATGCACACAAATCATTATTGCAAGACTCTTGTCTTTTGTCCTCACAAAATACTATGAACCAAGTCAAGTGGGGTGATTATAACATTTCAGCTGGATTTGACTACAACTAAAGGAGAAGCATATCTTTATATGCTAACATTGCCAGGTAAATAAGTTATATTAAACAAAGGAGCACATGGTTGTATGATCTGTTAATACATTTTTTCTTTTAAAAATGAGATCCTTTTGTGTAATAGAAGCATTGCAACATTTTTGGAGGGAATAGTATACTATTTTGTGTATGGTATGAGTTGGAATTTTGATAGACAGAAGAAGCTGCAATCCAGTTCTAAACTATAGATTTTCAAGCAGATTGATGCAACAAATTGTTAGCAAATAGCAGTTTGCAATTTGATGCTAATTAGACATAAGGCAAATATGTGCCATGACAAATTAGCAGCAAACCATACTGAAGAGGATTAGCAAGAGCTGGCACAGAGACTGCTCGATTTTGCATACTTCCTTGTCTTAGTCTAGGAGGTCTGAGCCAGTTTTCCTTCTCTGTAAATAGGAAACCAGAGCAGAGATCACAAGCATGCTAGAATGCCTTTAATTGCATATTTGAAATGTTTTAACTCTCTCTTAATCCCATGGAGATTTTTCTCCATACCACTAGCTTTATTATCTTGGGAGATGATCAAGCACTTTGTGTATTTAATATTAGAATTAAATACAATATGAGGTAAGTAACTCAGAGGGTTATTTACTTATGCAAGTCTATTGTACTTATGGATATAAGAAATAAATTCCCATTCTTATTCAGAACACCTTAGCTCAATTTCCTGCAAATCTGCATATTTTTCATCAGATTTAATTATTCATGCCATTAATAAATTAATTTTTGCTAGGGGAAAATCACATCTTTTAACTGATACATATCCATGCCCTAGCAGTGGTTAAAATCTAGACCAGACTCATCTGAATATCCAGATAATATGATTGTGATAATATAATGGCATTTGCAATCCAGACTGAAAAGCCAGCCACTTAATCCAGTTCTTCAGGCATATGCCTGAATACAAAAGCAACTATAAGCATATCTTTAGGCCTGAGAACAAAGTACTCTTATGTCCACAAAAAGGGAAAGTAAAATGATCACAGTTTAATTTCCAAGCAAGAGGAAAACTCTTGCTAGATCAGTTAGTACTCAGGTGATGTGAAGGAAACGTGCATAATTTTGTGGGTAATACAATTTAAGGTTTAGTTACAATAATTGTTTATGTAAATGGCCAGTAAAGCTGAGTAACTAGTTACTTGTCCAGGAGTATATGTGTTTCAGTATACAATATACATTTTGGTGCACAGAATTTCATGAAGCCTTATATAAAAAGTAGTGTGTTATTCTGTTTTGGAGGAACTTATCCAAGATATTAGAATAGCTGACATGAATCAGGACCCTATGCTTTGTTTTGCAATCTGTCATGACATGCTGGTTCATCTTGAGTAAAAGTTATTTCCTTTTTCTGAGGCTTTCTTTTCCTATCTGTAGAGTGGGAAGAATAATATGTTTGTAAAATGTGAATGACAACTTCCATACCATCTTCCGTTATGAGTGTGTGTGTGTGTGTGTGTGTGTGTAAAGCTTAAAGGAAGCATTCTGAATGTTGTATTAACAATACTTTTGTATATGGGATTTTGTATTTTTTGTTTTGAATAAACTGTTATATTAAGGGACACAGAAACTCCAGAACATTCAATGACTTTGCAGTTCACCTTGGTTTTGGCTAAATACAGACATTCAAAAAGCTCCTGGTGGAAGCACTCTAACTATTGCGCTTTCCTTAAAAGCACTATAAGTTAGAGCATGAGCAAACTGAACAGACATTATTACTATTTGGTGGAGGGGAGCCTGGAGCCTGCCTGCACTGGCAACTGGGGGTGCTCCAACATGTCTCCCAGGAGGCTGCTGGAGTTGTGAATGACTGGTGCCTCCCAAGTTGGGGGGAACCATGGTGGCGAACAGAGACCACTAGCAGACGCTGGCAGCAGTGTCAGTGGGGGTGAGGGTGGTGAGCTGTGACTGCCCACAGAAGCTGGTGGTGGCTTTGGTGGCAGCCAGTTTCAGGGAGTGCATGTGCCCCCCTGTGCCCCTCCTCCATGTCACCTATGGCTGGAGTGGTCCCATTCCCCAGCTCCATCTCCCCACCAGCTGGCAGCTGTCAGCAGTGGCTGGGGGAGATGGGGGGGAAACCTTGGACCCCTTTCTCACCAGGCTGTGTTGCAGTGCAGCCCAGCAGGGGCAGCTGTGGGAAAAAGAGATCCCAGAGCCTTCCTCCTGCAGCCTCCCACTGGCCAGGCAGTGGCTCACAGCTGCCTGTCCGGGGCTGCTGCAGAGGAGGAGAGATCCTAGAGCCCTTCTCCTGCAGTCACCCCAAGCAGCTGTCTGGCAAGGGCTGCTGCAAGGAGAGAGAGATACTGGACCCCTTTTGCAGCTAGAGCACAGCCCTGTGTAATGCCACCTGGGATGACGGTGGTCATGCTCGAAGTTAACCCTCATTGAGATGTGGCACAGACATTCAATAAAGCACTCTAGGTTAGTACACACCCCTCTAGGGTTAACTTAGAGTGTGATCCACCATTTTAAAAAGCTCTAGGAGTCATTCAGTTATGCCTTTAGAGCACTTTATGTCTGCGTAACACAATATATGTAATATCTGTACTTGGCATCTACAATTAATTTTGAATTAAATTTTAAGTCTTTTGAAATTATGTTGAAAATTTTGTTATTACAGAGAATACTAAACTAAATCCACCCTAAAAGTGTTATAAGTTTAAAGAGCTTGGGTTCTTTATGTAGGGAGTTTCTGGGGTAAGCCACCATCCCTTCCACCCTTTCACTTCACATTTGCTGATTAGTACTTCACAAGTTTAATTTCTAGATATTTAAGATGACATGTTTATACTTCAAGGAATCATTGGGTAGATTAGAAATTCTTAAATACAACTCCACTTTCCAAATCTCAGTTTCCAGGGCATACAAAATATTTAATTTATTAGCTGGTTAAAGATTATTATTTGACTAAAAGATTTTTTTTTTTAAATTCCCAACATACCCATGTCCATATATGGAGAAAAAATTGTAGGAATAGTTCAACAGTGGAAAACAGTTATGTTTTCTAGTACAGACATTTCAATAAGCAAAATAGGTGAAGTGGAAAGCTAAAATAAATAAAGGTGCTTAATTTCTGTTATAAGTCTTAAGAGAATTCCTAAGGCACTTTTAAAAATGTTCAATAAAAAGTTTTGCTACTAAGCCATCTTCATATGTAAACAATATGGTAATGTCCCACTAAGGATTTACAAAAAGGGGATAAGAGAAGTTACACTGTGACAAATTCACAAGCTTTCCATATGAACTCATAAAGAAATGTATGTATGCTTTTATATATACAAGTACTAGGCATGTAACAGGCATAGTACTGCAGATGATTCTCTGGGGATCAGCTTTGGAGCCGAAGAACACCTATGAATTCATACTGTGCTAGGAGTATGCCCTTGCTTATCATAAGCATGATTTTCTGCACTCTTTACCCACTAGTGTTTCTCACTCTCACTTGCTATGCCATATCTGAAATTCTAGCCCTGATTCTGCAATTGGGCCCTTATGCTCTTGTGGAGTCAGTAGGCCCCTATACTGACACTGAGAACTGTCCATGAGTGTATCTACACGTGCTCCTACGGAGCCGTTGTTGCTGAACCGTTATTTAGTACTTCCAGCACACAGTTATTTTTAACTACTATGTTGCCGTAGTGATGCATTATAATGAGGTAGCGTGTCATAGTTTTTGCACGTCAATGCTATGTCACTGTAGTGAATTGCTACAGTGATGTCATGTCTTATGTAGACATGCCCTATGTAGATCAAAGTGTAGGGCTTTGTTCCTGATGCTTTTATGACCATAAACGTTTTTCAGCAGTAATCATATCTTTGGCTGTGTGTAGATGAAACGAAAGGCATGTGTGCATGACACTTTAAGGTGGACTAAATGCTACCGCTTTAATGGTGTCAGTGTTAGTACACCTTGGCAGCATATTGTGCATTAATTCTAGCCACTGTAGGAAATTTGGCGGTGTAATGCATCTTAAGTGACTTTGGGCACAGCAAACTAAAACTCCTACAGCTGTGGAGTGAAGCACCAGGCTCCATGCAGCTCCATGGCCCTGCAGGCAGCCCCACAGGCAGCCTGGCAGCAGCCTGGGAAAGCAGCTCCGCCCAAGAAAAGTGGTGAGCCTGATCTCCGTCCCCCACCCGAAGCCTGCCTGCAGCCTGAGTTGTGCGGGGGCCTGGTGCTTGCCTCTGCAGCTGAGGTGCCCTCCAGGACTGCCAGGTGCCTGTGGGCAGGTGCTGCCTTGCGGGGGGTGCGGACTGCAGCTGCTGCGGAAGGAAGCACCAGCCCCCCTGCAGTGCAGGGACCATTTCACCCGCCAGCAGCTCACCCTCCCCTCCCCGCCACAGAGGCAGGTAAGTCAGCAGGGTGTGTGTATGACACGGGTTTAATCAGCCCAAAATTGAAGCCGTGTTTTTTAAAACTCACTGCTTTAATTTAGGGCCCCCATTTCATCTACATATGCCCTTTCTTTGCTTTTTATGAAGTGCATAGAACACTTATGGACATTACAAAGTCATAATAAAAATGATCTGGTTACTCTCTCCACCACAAGTTGTCCTTTTACTATATCATATGTACATTTTTTAAGCTCAGTGCAGTTGGCACATTTAATTTTGCCATTCTTTTATACTCTGAAAGAACATTTTTAAAATTCCTTTTCTGTTTTCTTCATGTGCATGCCTTTATTGATACTGGTTTGGTAAAGGAAGATTTTGCTGTTGCTGCAGGCATTAGTAGAGCTGAACCCAGAAAATAGCATCCATTACTTCAGATACGTAACACAATGCTGCTCCATTTTGCAAGCTTGCCCTCTCCAGACTTTGGTTGTTTTGGATGGTCTAAAAAGTGCATGCTACACTGCTTGATCTATGCATTGTCAAAATGTAGAGGAACTTCCTCAAGCAAGAGCTCCCAGTTCCAGAATCCATTTCAGAAATATTCAGTATTGGAAACATGGATGTTTGAATCCTGAAACAAAGCAGGATGCTAGCCATTCAGTCAGATGACAAAGTATTTCTCTTTCAATCTAATATTTGTTGTCTGGCTTTCAATTTTCTATTTAAATTCCCTAATATTATATAAATAAATTCCCTACTGAATTCCCTCATAAAACATTGCTATGTTACCAGTTATTTGCAACAATTCCAATATCCTTAAAGGAGCTAATAATTTGTATTATCTAGGTTTTAGGTTTTCCCCTGCTCTTGTTTCAACAGTAAATATATGACTTTCTGCCTATCTTTTTTTTCACGCAACAACTTTCTTTAAAATACAGGAGGGATGTTAACCCACAGATAAATCCATGACTTTTCTGGTGTCTATAAAAATAGAAGCATTGAGTTTTTGGAAAAGCATGAGTTTAAACATATGGCATGTATAATTGGCAAAATGTTGGGATAAGAATACAATTAGTTGCAAAGGACAGTGTTAAGAAATTCAGGGTCAAAATTATCTTTGAGTTGTTATAACTTTCTAAGGGAAATTCAGTTAAATCTGTGTCAAATTTTTAATCTAATATTATACTTAACAAAATTCTTGGGTCAGAAATTGTATATCCTCATTCTGGTTCCAAACAAAAATCTCTGACAGCATTTTTGAGGTGTGACCTAGGCACCCATTACATATTCAGAGGCCTATATTTGCCACCCCATATATTGTCCCTGTGAGTGTGTTTGCTATGGGGCTGTGCAATTGATTGCTTAAATTTAGAAAAAATACATGTTATAGCCCCCTGTCTATTTGACTGGATGGGCAGAGGATCCATACAATTTTGTCCTAGTGGATCTGCTCATGGGCAGTGGTGTCGGCCCTTCCAGCATAATTAGGCCCTTTTAGCTGGGTAGGGCCTTGATTCTTATTTGAACGAGTCACTATTAGACACCCAAACTCTAATCCCAGCCTTGCTCTACTCTGGGTGCCTCTACATGTGCAATTAATGCAACTGAATGTACTCTCTTTCAGTTTGAGCCAGAGTAAACTAATCCTCATCTTAGTGTCTACATGTGCATTTAAGTGCAGTAATTTACTACATCACCAGATACTACTTGTATCTGACAGGACTATCCAGCAGCACAGTAAAGTGGTCTGCTATACCCCAATTGCTATGCATGTATAGATGGTGATGCTTTACTGCACAGCAAATTAGTCTGCTGTGCAGTAAAGTGTCTTGTGTAGATGCACCCTCAGTTTATCTAGTAGTGTGGGTTATATATGGTAGGGTTTTAAGTTATGCTAAGGTGGGTGATCTTGTCTCTTCAAATGAACAGATTTTCCGATCAAGGCTTTACAATTGTGCAGGCAAATTTTGCATATCCAAGACCAGTAACCTGCATGAAAGTTGGCATTTTGTGTAGAAAATTATGGGTAGCTATACTTTCTGCTAACATATTTGTAAAAACCATTTATTAGCAAAAATTTTATGGCCAGTATTAGAAGCCAAACTGAGAATAGCTACAGGTTTTATTGAGAAGCTGATTTTCAGTAGCATAAGCATTGCTGGAAATAGATGAGGAGGAGACAGATGAGAGAAAACTGAATTATTTCTCCTGGAATCTTGAAAATGTCTCTTAGAAAATCAGTCATGTTACACTTAATGTTTTTAGTATTTATAATTTGAAGGTGTCATATTTGAAGCCTGATATTTTCCAGTCTTTGAAATACCTAAAGTTGTCTGGGATGCACATATAATTATCAAACTTTATCTTTATCTTTTGTATCTAGAATTAATCAATGAAGAGACACAAAAGAGAGACATCTTTAACATATAAAACAAGATTTTATCCTGTTGTATTTTACAGTTGTTCTCTTTTATATATTTAGAATGCTTGAGTTGATGTTAGCAAATTTCTTTTGACAAGCACACCTATTTGTTACTAAGCATCCTTTTTAGGAATGTCTAAAATGTCACATGTATTGTTTTAAATTATAAAGTTAAAAATTAACCATACAAATGAAACACTAACAATAGAGCAAACAAAATGTAAGTAATAGTTTTATGCCATTCACCAGGATCATTTTATTTATATACAACATCTGCCAAATGCAAAAATGTCTTGATTCCACTTAGGCAGACAAGGTTTTGTCTGCCTATGTCCTTAGGCCAACATGGCTACAACCTACACCCCTTGACCCCACTTAAACATTTCAAGTATAGAGCATATATACTACTACATATTGTGGGTATGTATTAAGTAGACATGCTCTGAGTAGTATATTATTCTCTCTTAATGAAGGATTTAGAGGCATATCACAACTTATCTGTTTGCATTGCACACAACAGCAACGTTAAAATTGTAAGCACTGAGATTCCAATACTTCAGTTTGTCTGCCTGTTCATATGGTTTTTTTCACCCATTTTTATTATTCAATTCCAATGTATTTAATGGCCAAAGCTTTTTAAAATTAATTGTATCTATATTTCATGAAGCGTATATATTTTTTCTTTTGCTGTCTGTGTAGTTGGCATTGCCTCAGGCGGAGGCTA
Organism: Alligator mississippiensis; assembly: GCF_030867095.1. NCBI lineage: Eukaryota > Metazoa > Chordata > Crocodylia > Alligatoridae > Alligator > Alligator mississippiensis. The sequence goes on along the minus strand of NC_081833.1, from coordinate 59,203,636 downwards.
CTGCAATGTTAAATTATTGGCACAGCATGGATTTAAACATACAGAGACATGCTTGGTTCTGTGCTGAGTGGAATGCTGCCCATTGGGTTTGGCTACCAACTATATCAAAATTAAATTATATTAAAAACTGATTAGTGAGCTATCTTAGCAGTTTGAAACAATTCAACAAAGTGATGCAAAAATAATATTTATCCCTCTTAGGCTTTTCAGCAGAGCAGTTAAATACAGATTTAACTTTAAACATCTATCTGAGTCCCATTGAATCCCAATAATGGTTATACTAAATTAAGGCAATATAGACACTGGTCCAGGAGAGGGTGGGAGCAGAAATTTTGGAGAAATTTCTGCTGGTAGAAATATTTCAGAGAGAGAGAGCATACAGATGCTCAACCTGCACCTGCCCCCTCTCCCGTTCCACTCCTCTCTGTCCCTTTGAAGGGCCGGGAAGGGGTGGAGCAGCAGGGAAAGACTCCTCTCTTTTCCCTAGACAACCAGGCAGTGTCCAGTTTGGGGAAGTGACTGGGGGCTTTGTCTTGTTGCTCTCTTCCCCTCCTGGACCAGTCAGGAAGGGCAGGGAAGAAGTCTCCTGCCTGTTTCCCAAACTGAAGACCTTGGTCTGGGAAGTGGTACAAAGGAGAAGTGTGGCAACCTGCTCTTCCCTTAACCCACCTGTACTTCTCACTTCAGGGACTCCGGTGTGAGAATGAAGCAGGGGGTTGCGCTGCCACCTCTTTTTGGCTCCTGGACACTGAGAGCCAAGTGGACGTAGCCCCACGACAAAACCCCAACTTGCTCCATACACTTGGCACTTCAGTGTGAGGAATGGGTAGCTGCTTTGCCTGCTGTCCAGAAGGAGCCTCCCCAGGCCTGGGCCCAGTCTTTTTCCTGGGCTGCACATCTCTTGGTTGCCAGAAAGTGCACAAACATTCATTCTCCCAGGCAAAACTCTCCCAGGGCTGACTTTTCCTTAGTTGGAGTTGACTTATTTATCTGCCATAACCCCTATTTTTGCTTCAGGAAAGAGTGTGAATGTTTGTACACTTTGGTTTCTACCAGGAGAATACTGATTCTCTTGGGAGAAAATGAACATCTGTACATGGTCTGAGTGGTTTGAAAAATGGAGGGGTCCTAAGTTCAATAGGGAAAAGAAAAAAGCCACATTGGGCATTTCTACATGCTCATTAATGCACTGTAGTTACTGCACATTAAGTTTAGTACTTGCTTAACCAAGTACTAAATCAATGTGCAGTAATGCACACTACTGAGCAGTAGTACCAGTGCACAGCTATTCAGTGATGCTTACTGTGCAGTAGCCTAATACTACTGTGCGGTAGCATATTAGCACTGTTTTTGCCTGGCATGCTACTGCAAAGTGTTATTAAGCTACTGCATGGTTGCAGACTCATGTAGATGTGCCCAATGAATCACAGCAGTAGCTCACTTTAGGAAACAAAGCTCCTGCTTTACTTGTTAGATAAGCCCTTTAGGGCCATGTCCAGATGAGCAGGGGCATGCACTTCCAACAGCACAAATAGTAGTGACACAAATTTGTGTTGCTACTTTGTGCCACAGTGCATGCCCCTGCATGTGTACTTTTTTGCTTTGTTGCAGGACACATTGCCTGCTGTGGGCAAATTCCCATGCCCAGCTTCGTGTACTGTGTCAGGGGAGGGGGCTGGCTGGGACACAGGGTGCCCCTGCACCGAGGCAGTGCCTCAGCGCAGTGTGTCTCAGTGCAGGGGCTCCACACTGTGTGGGTATGGGGGAGCAGCTATCCCAGGATTGCCTGCTTCCCCATCCTGAGGCAAATTGCGCCCCAGCCATCTGCAGCCTGCTGGGGTGCTGTGTTTCAGCTTTGGGACTCTGCAGCTTGCGGAGATAGGGGAGCAGGCCCCCGTCTCCTCATTTGTCCGAATGCATGCTGTTTTGGCATGTTTTGTACCCCTTTTTTTTCTGTTTTTTTGGCTACTGAGAAGTTCCGGCAGCAAATTTTGCCCCAGCACCAGAAACTACATGTGCCTGCATGTGTGGATGCAGATTAGGTGTATAAAATAAAGCCTTCAAGGGGAGCTCATGCTGGTGGAATACTTTGCTGTTATCAAATCATATAGCCCATGTATGATCTTGTTGTGCAATACACTTGTTATGTATTCCCACATGGAATATATATTTGGCTTGAATGAGGGCAATCCAAGTACTGGTTGATTTTTTTTCATGCAGATGAGGAATATTTGTGGAGTAGAAGGATACAAATTGTATGTTATGGTAGAATTAATCAGCTTTTTCATTATGAAATGTTAAGGAAAATGCTATCAAGTTTTGGAATACTAATAAGTCTTTGGACAAGAAATCCACTTCATCTCCTTTGCCTATAATGATTAATTCTAACATTAATGATCTGATAAGCAACAGATGGTAGACTTTTACTAACTGTATGTTATAGAGGCAAGTTACGTATAGTACTATGTGAATATGCTTGAAACAGGACTATATATTACAAGTGTACCATAAACTTCCCTTAAAACTATAAGGCCTTAACTCTGAATTCTCAAGCTGTAAATTCTGCTTTTGTTCTCTAGCTTGTTTCTGTAATAGCATATTTTCATGACTTTATCCATTTGTTCCTTGGAATGAGAGATGAGGAAGTTTTACTTCAGGACCAGTAAATTGATTGAAAAAATGATTTATTATATATAATATTTTTAATAGACCTGATACGATGGGAGCAAACCAACATAAACTTCATAAAGGTAAAGCAAGTCTCTCACCTCTACTAACATTCTTTAAGTTTACTAACAAAGAGAATATATAAAAAAAGCCTGCTACTATAATGCATTTGGCCATTTGTAAAGCGTTTTACAAAGCACCTCATAAGGTGCCATTAAAGAAGCTAAGCAGTGAGTGCTAAAGTTCTATTACGGTGCAGAACCTTGATAAAAGAAATAAATGGTCACTTTTCAACCTGGCAAAAGGTTTAACAATAGGTTCCCGAGGAATCTATATTAGCAATGATGCATTTAATATATTTATTTAATTTAATGAAGGGGTGAGCAATAAAGTGGAAAAAAACATTATAAATGATACAAAGTTATTTAGTTTAGTCATGTCAACAGAAGTCTGAGGAATTCCACAAGGGCCTAACAAAGTTAGGCAATTAGGAATCAGAATAGCTAATAAAATTTGGCTGTGACAAATTCATGGTAATGCACAATGGATAGAATTATTTGTACTATTCGTAAACATTGATTGAGCTGTAAATTAACTATAGCCACTCAGGAAGAAGACCTGGGGAGAAATCCTAGCTTCATTGAAATCAGCGGGAGTTCTACCCTTTATTTCAATAGGGACAGAGTTTTTGCTCCTGAGCATCATCACTGTGGACAGCTCAATGAAAAACTCTGCTCAGTTCACAGCAGTGTTCCAAGATGCAAACAAAACCATAGGATGAATAAGAATGGGATAGAAAATAATTTTGAAATCATTTTGATGCCAATCAGCGATCATCTTGAGTATAGTATGGTGTGTTTTACTGGAAAAAATATAGAGCAAAAACAGAAAGGGAACAGACACAAGGAGAAGGACATAGATTTCAATAGGAGAAGAAAAAGAAAAGAAAGCATCATTTAGTCAAGAGAGAATGTCAGCAAGAAGGGATATGATAGTGGTATACAAAATAAGTAAATGATTTACAGAAGGTAAATTCAGTGCTTCTATTTACTGCTTGTCCTAATACAAATACAGGGGTCAGCCAATAACAATTTTTTAATATAACTTATTGCACAGGGGAGCTCATTGCCAAAGAGATCATTGGGGCCCAGGGCATAGCTAAAATAGTAATAATAAAAAAGTTCACAGAGGCAAAAGAACACAGACAGGCTGTTAACAGATGTTGCCTCTGTACCACCATAACATTTTTTATGGCAGTATAGAGGCCAAACACAGATATGCATGCACCTTGTGCCACAGATGCCCCAAATTTGTGGCCATGACATAGGTGGTATGACCTTGTCTTGCTATTTTGTGGCAGATGTCTGTTTGCTTTAAGGCAGGATAATATGGGCAGCCTGAAGCTGTCAGGGGAGTACCAAGGGATTCCCTGGTCATACATCTTTGCATATGGGGAAACCTGGGGTATTCCTATATGTAGAGATATACACCTGGACCTGGGGGACATTTCTGCAAATGGGGAACCTTGAGGGAGCCTCAGGTTTGCCCGTTTGCAGAGACATGTGCCCAGAGAATTGAACTTGGGACATGCCTCTGCAAATGGGGAAAATCTGAGGAGCATCTGGGAATTCTCCAGGAACTCCTTTTCTGTCTAGGAAACTCCCAGGAATGGCAGAGGCCGGACTCAGTGGGACAACAGGCAATGTGGGTTTCGCCCAATGAAGTGGGCATGTGCTGGCATGGCTGATCTGCTTCATTTGTTGAAATCTGTTTATACCCACAGTTGTACACCAGGATAAAAAAATATCAAGGCTGAAAACTCCCTTATGACAGGTTACTTAAAGTTTGTTCATCTGGAGTTGCTTTTAATCTTCCTCTACAGTCCTAACTCACAGGAGGAGATGTGATAATAGACAAGATAAACTACTATAGTACTAATATGGATGCTCCTGTTTAGTTTTGGTGTCCTCCTCTATCTCTTTAGGACCTTGGTTCAGTAAAGCACTTAAGTGCTCACCTAGCTTGACGGTATTGGAATTAAACATGTCTTTACATTTAGATGCTTTTCTGCCTAGAGACCCTAAATTGGCAATTTATATTATGTTTGCTCCACCTTGTTAAATTATTTCAATTATTTTACATTATGAAGGTACCTTACTAATCAGATTCTTACTTTAAAATATTCAACTGATCAGATATTTTACACTTGCTTGAAAATTAGCCAGTACTTAGCTTGCCATATTTCAAGCTTGTCTACTCTCTTAAAAAATGTGTATTTGGTTACAAAACAGAGTATGCATGACCAGTTCCACCATACCAATCTACTTTTTCAGATACATTTTCTTAGTAAGTCTTTATTTTAAAATGTCTAAAATACATAACTAACAAATGTGTGTGGAGTTCTGATCCTGTAAACATGTTTCTTTACCTCATCTCATAAGGAACTACTAAAATAGAAATTCTTTGGTGTCATATTTATGTCAAAGCCCATAAAAATGTTCTTAACTTTAAGCAAGAATAAAGTCCTATTAAAAGGCAAGGAGATCATGATACATGCCTTCTTAAAAAAATGTGCGTTTGATGTAGCCCTTTAGTGAGTGAGATGCCATATGGAAAATTCTTGTAACTTTGTGGTAGCCTGGTGCTTACCACTGATAATGTACGTTAAGACATTTAGAAAGTCCCATTCCTGTCTTCTGATTTATAAAATGATCACATACATTTTCCTCAGGTCATTTAAGAGTACCTGTTCATGAAGATAATTTGTAATTTTAGTATTGCAAGCAGCAAAGGGAATTGTATGTATCCTTTAAGATCCCTCTTGACCAAAGATCCATACTGACTTCCTTCCCACTCTGCATGTGTGCATGGTCACTCTTTTAAGTGTTCATAGAACACAGAGTACAATTCACATGAATTAAAGCAAGTCAGAGACACCTCTACTGGATCACCGTGCTCAATGAATAGTCAACAATGGCTCAATGGGTAGTTAGGAGGAGGCATCAAGTGGGGATTCTCAGGGCTATGTCCTGGCTTCAGTACCATTTAATATCCTCATTAATGATTTGAATGATGGGACTGAGTGCAGACTTTGCGGATGACACCAAGTTGTGTGGAATTGCAGGAGGACAGGGCTAGGATCTAGAATGACCCAGAAAGACTGGAGAGATGGTTTGCAATCAATTGGTTGCGATTCAACCAGGGCAAGTACAAAGTCCTGCATTTGGGGTGGAATAATTGCATGTATAAATACAGACTGGGGGATGACTGGGTAGGCTGCAGTACTTCAGAGTATGACCTGGGAGGTGCAGTAGACCACCTGCTGAATATGAGCCAATAGTGTGCTCTTTATATGAGTCAATAGTGTGCTCTTTTTGCAAAAAAAAAAAAAAAAAGAAAGAAAAAGCCAGCAGCATACTGGGCTATATTAACGGTAACGTGTGCAAATCGAGGGCTGGTTGGACAGACACTTAGCTGGGATATTGTATTCAGGAGTGATCTTGCTTTGAGCAGGGGGCTGGACTAGATGTCTTTGTGACTGAGTGCCTTCTAGTCTTACTTGTGTGTGATCATCCTGTAGATGGCTGGAGATTTGTGCAATCAAATAGTAATTTAACTACAGAATGTCATGACTTATTTCTGAGGGATATCTGTAACACAGCATACTCCTTTAGGAGCAAGAGGGATCAGGAGACAATTGACTCTAGGAAGAGGCTTTGCAGGCAAGTGTTGAGGAGTCATCAGGAGCAAATGTTCAGTAGTCCTGAGTGACTGGGCCTGGTGACCAGGAGCAAAAGTTCCATTTAAAGGTCCTGCTAGGTTCAGAGGTTCTTTGTCGATTTTGTGGCTTGAGGATTTTGATTCTCTGAGGCCAAGGAAACTGCAGAGTATAGTGGGAAACAGGGTCACTGTTTTATGTTGCCATTCCATCCCTTGCATTTGGAAAATAAGCAGCCATGTGGCAGGGGCTAAGGATTGATTTGGGCAGCATTGATCATTCCTCAGGCTGTTGAGCCCACTTGCTTAAAATGTCCAATTTCACTTTCTCAAGTAAAGCAAGTTCTGGTCTGGTATTTCTGGAAATGGCTTGACAAGTACTTGTGGCATGTGATGTGGCAGAATTTGGTTCAGGAAAATCCTTCCCCTCTCAATGAGCAGTACTTTGCAACACAAATATGTCATTCAATTTCCCAGTCAGTGTTTATGCTACAGTACAATTTCCTACATAAAATAGTAAGAAGAGCTTACCAGCCAGAAATGCTTAATGATTAGGGTGGTACACAACTGAAGCATTACTAGTGAAATAGCTCACTTACTGATTTGTTGCCAGGTAGCGAGCCAATTAGCAGTGCTGGTTATTATTTACATTTCATGCTATATATCACTAAAATTGTGTTGTTGATTTATCATTTATATTGTTGTATTGTCAGCATAATTTATTCATATCATGCTGAGATACCTGGGAAATTAAGTAATAAAGAAAATGGCATGGAGTATGTCTGTATTCAAAGATATTTACTTGGGTTTTAATGAGAATGCATGTTAAGGTAAATCATAGATCACTTAGCTATTAAATTGTTTTGGAAGCAAACCCATTAAAAGTTTACTTCCTATATTTTCTATAAGGGAAAGGTTTGCTTTTGTTTTTAATTTGATTTTTTTCCCTGCTAAATAAGTCTCTTTTTTATTTGTTGGTTTAAAGACCAAAATCATACAAACCCAATTGAGTAGCAGGTTGCAAGAAAAGCAATGCAAATTAATATACTGCTTGGGGTTTCCAATGTCCATTATTTATTAAAAACCTTTTTTCTTTTTTCTCTGTTCATGTATTAGAACAGTATCTTCTTAATGGAAATATGCTGATTAGTATTTTTACAGTTGATTTGTATTTTTACAGTTAGACGTTTTCTGTGGCAAGTTCTAAAAGTCCAACAGGGAGAAGAAAAAGAAGAGACAAAACCTTGGAATTCCATAGGATGTAAGTGCTAACAATGTATATTTAAAGGCTTTTAAAACATGAATAAGTAAAATAATAAAATATAACCCATTTTTTGGTTTGGTGGTTGCTTTTAGAATACAAAGGACATTATTTTAACGTGTGCTGATGCTACATAGAGGCTATATGCATTATCTTTTATTGGAAGTCTTGTGATCCTCACCTACATTATATACAAGCATACACACAGAATAGATTTAATCAACTTAAAATTCTTTGAAGCTTCTTTACAATTTTTTAGGCATTGCATATTTTCCACCAGTTCCTAAATTTCGACCCGAGGATCTCTTAATATGAGGACCTACTGTATTACTCTCTAGCATCCACTCTGCCCTTTTAAAATCTTTTGACTTCCAGTAGCCTGAGTATTTGTTCAGAATGGTTCCTCTGGTCAAGAACTCATTTGGTTCTCTTGGAAATCTCCTAAATGGAAAAATACTGCACCAGCAGGGAGCTGCAGTGGATCATCTCTAGCAGTCTTGGTTCCAAGATGCTATACTTTCTTTAGAAGCTTCCTGCAGAACCATAAATTTAATGTGAAGTGAATAATATGTATTTTTTTCATGAATTTATTATGAAAATGTGGCTTTTTTGGCTGCCTTTGCCTGTGGCACAGATTATTTCTTTCATGTTGCTCTAGCATACCCACAGAAATAAATAACACCTACTCTTTTCTTGTGTATCATGATGTGGAGATCTTCTGAAAATGACCTTTTAGTTAAACAGCTCTATTGACTCCCACACTTGAATTTCCTGCCAGCTCAGTGGTATGATTTTCAGTTTTTGCAATGCTTGCTATTCACTGTGACCCTCATAGGCACATTAAAACCCAAGATGGAGAATAAGTGTACTGAGCAAACAGCATCAAGCCTGGAGCTGCCATCTAACCTTATGGTTGGCTTAGGTCCCAGTTCAACGGAGGTCTTGGAAACACACCTAAATTGAATTAGATGTTTGGTCTGTGAGGCCAAACTAAGACCCTGGTCACCAACTTGTGGGGAGAGGAACAAAAATGGCAGGTGCCATACTGCTGGCCCTGCCAGTGCCTCCATCAACAGCCCAGTTGCAAATGCTGTGCTTTGTGCCATCACCACCCAGGGCACAGAACTGTCCAGTTACACCTCTGCTGCATGGGGTTGCTGAAATCAGCACAAAATGTTGTTTTTTATGAATCTGATAAAGAGTAGATCCTGAAAATAGGGATATCCCCAATTTTTAGAGAGATATTTATCCTAGCAGGTGCTTTTTTAAAATTATGGAGACCCTGGTGTTCATGCATATTGACATGACATGTTCAGCTCTATATTGGACGAGTGCAAAACTATGGAGGAAAAGTTGGACTAGTTTCAATATAAGAACATGATATGAGGTTAGACAGGCTCATGCTTTCTTAGCAATACCGTAACTTTAAGCAATGATGTGTAGGAATGACATCATAATTTTCCAAGAAGAAATGATGCCTGTGCTCTGGTTTTTGTGTTCAACACTGAGTTAAATATGGGTACAAAAGAGTGTAAATGAATGAATTATTCATATACTAAAATAAAACTATTATATTGCACTAATGACTGGTAAACCGATTATAAATTATTGATGTTTATCAATTTATCAATTGAAAAAGCACATTTAAAATAAAGAGGAGAAAAGCAAGACTAGTGCATCACAAAATATATCTTGCTCATTTATTGTGATAATTGTAGTTTAGGTTTAATGGGTAATTCTTGATTTTGAACTGGCATATTTAGGGTAATACATTTATAAAAATACTGTATCCTAAGTAACATGAAACCTCATTGTAGCACTTAGCTTGAGAAAGCTGGCTGAGGAGTGAGGGAATCACCTTTTTTTTGTTCATATCATAAGGTGTCTGAATTAGCCAGGGCTGAGTTACCAAGGTTCTATTGTGCAAAATACAAAGATAATTGCAATATATGAATGTGTTTTGTTTCACAAACCTACTAGCAGCAAATGCCAATTATGAAAATTTCAAGAGGTCAGCAGGTTTGCCACTTTCCACATTTCTGCTGGAACCTCTGTCTGTCTTTAAACAGCAGAAACAGAATACATGATTGGCTATGGAGAGATGTAGCATTTATCCTACTAGTGAGAGAAAAAAAGATCATATGATTTGCTTTTAGCTATGTTATTTGAGAAGCATCAGATCTTTTCTGACTTGAATGATAAATGTCATATTTCCCATTTAACCCCTCCCATTACATATTTTCTTTTATTGTAACTGCATGGTGTTGTCCAAAGCTGATGAAGTGTTTTGCAGTTGCCACAGACAAAGGAATTGCAGAGGCTTGAAATATATGAAGAATTTGATAGCAAAAGTTGATAAAATTAAGGTTCTAGCATTTAATATTGTTTGCTATGAAAGCATCACTTTAATGACCTCAGTCAAGTTCTTTTACCTTCTGGATAGTCCTTAAACCAGCCTTTATTTCTCCACAAACTGGCATGGGCACAGGTACTGGGCATGTAAGTTGTTGCTGCATTAAATCTTGTTTAATATGGTATTAAACATTGATTGTGTACAACATTTAGTCAAGCAGCTTACTGATAACACCAGTTTAAAGAAAAAGGAAAAGTATTTCATGTCTAAGTCCTGCATGATCTTCTCCTAGCATTTGAAATTTGAATTTGTTTCTTTGTTTCCCAATTAATGGTCTGCCTGGGCCAAAGGATATGAATGTGAAATATGGTCATTAGTTCACAAGTTTACATTGCACTAAGCTGGTAGTTAGTGAGGAGGCCATCAAAGGGGTCATTTGAAGAGAAATTTCATCTTTTAAACAGGGAGGGAAGAAAGGAAGGACTTTGACTTTTTAGCTACTTTATTCAGGGGTTTAGGGTACAAGAAGTTGGTCTGTCCTGGGTCCAGGTCCAATATACAAAGCAAAGACAAACAAATCACCATCAAACCAAAAGCACCATGTCATTACATTCATAACATCACACCGTGACAGACACCTTCGCAGTATGGCATGTTGTGCCTAACATGCTGTTATGTGGTCAGGACACCTGGCCACACAGTTGTACAGACCAAAGCCCTCTATAAACAAATGCTTCCTACCCTGCTGTATTCAATAGTACACGTAACAAAACCTTAAACTTCCCACACAAAGAAAAAAAGCAAAAAGCAGCCTGGTGAGGGCCTAGGGTACGGTGCGAGCTTGGAGTCGCAGTCTACTACCGAGCCTGCCTGGTTGCCCATACCGCTCGTGACATTAGAGCACGTATTGAAGACGGCCATCCTTCACGTGGCACAGTGCCCCCTGAAGGGCTCAGAATGCCTCAAGGTGGGCACCACCCACCAGAGCACAGCATGCTCGAACTCCCGCAAGAGGCGCACATGCACCAGGAGGCTGAAAAGCCTCAGGGCTTTGTCTGAGCTGGTCCTGGCTAGCCAGTTGCAGCGTTTCTTGAGGATGGCCTTCTTGGCTTGACCCAGCAGAAAATTGGCCAGGTAGACAGTACCCCATTTTGCTGCCTGGCATGGGTAGGAGCACATGTAGGTGTTCTCTGAGAAGCTCCTACCCACAGCGGTGGCTTGAGGGTGATAAAGAGTGGCCGCAGGCAGGACAGTCAAGGAAGGCATGAAAAAGTCACTCAATGCCCCTGGGGCAGAAGGGGCAGGCTGTCGAGGCAGCTGGGTCAAAATGGGACACAAATGTGTCAGTGGCTAGGATGCCATGCAGCAACCAGCACTGCAGATTGCCAGTCTTCTTGGTGGTTGGCGGCTTATACAGTGTGAGTCAAGGCAGGTGGGCTGGTGGGGAATCTGGCGGCCCCAGGCAATGTCACCACAGTGTATCAGGGCGGCCCGCCACCACCTGGGCATGGCAGACATGAACCACCCAGGCATACCAGCTTCTATGGGACAGGGAAGCAAAGGGGCAATCTGTGTCACTGTCAGGAGGCACGGGGAGCATCATCATGGTTTTAGGCCTGCTGGCCATGGCTGGGGTGACCAGCAGTAGGGGGAAGGCCTCACTCAGGGCATCCATGGTGAAGGGGACCTGGTGCACCCCAAGATGGTTGTCTAGGGTGGCTGCTGACTCTGGTGGGAGGGCAGCCTGGATGTTACACAGGAGATGGCCCACACTGTGGACAAAGCGCATCCCCAGCTGGGTGGTCAGGGCCTCGGGCAAGAGCCAGGCCGACTGAGCAGGGTCAAGGAGATGGTCCAGGTAGAGGACATGCACTTGGATGAGGGTGTCTGTGAGGCTGGCAGAGGCCAGGCTTGGCACGAGCTGCCACAGGGCTGGGTTGTGCACCAGGGGCTCCCTCAGCAGCTGCAGGAACTGCAGGCACTGGGCCTGGAGCTAGAGACAGAAGGTGGCATGCCAGGCTCATACCATGCTATTGTAGGAGGCTGGAAGCAGTTCAGCAGCATGAAGTCCAGCAGGAAGAGCTCCTGGTCAAAGCCAAGGACCCACATCCTCTGCAGGACTCAGCACACCGGTTGTTGCCAGGGCAGGTGCTCTTCGCTCTGGAGGAGTTGCTGAAGGGCTTGCAGGCAGGCGGTGGCCACCTTGCTTGCCAGGTTGACCAGACTCTAGGACCCGTCCACAGTAGGAGAGGCTGGGTAAGCACCAGCACCACTGTTGCAGGTGGGCCTCCACCCCCTCCTCAAGGCCATCTCAGTTATGTGCTGTGAAGATGGGTGGCCCCAGGAACATGCCCAGGACCTTGAGGCCCTTGTGGCACCAGGTGAGGCCCCCCTGGCAAATCCAGGAGGGTCACGCTGGTCCATGTACCAAGCAGCAAGGTATCACTCTTGGCCCAATTTTTACGGGCCGGGGAGGCACACTCATAGGCTCACTGGCAGTCTGTCAGGGCCCACACATTTTCCTGGGTGTTGAGAAAGATGGTCACGTCACCCGCATTCGACGACAGATGGAGCAGAGGGCTAATGGATAGGCCCAGAGCTGTTGGCTGGGCCATGTGTCTCAGGCAGAGCCACAGCGCATGCAGCAGTGAATCATTGGCCAGGGTGTAGAGCATGCCGAACGGGGGCAGCCCTGATGGAATCCTCTGCACATGGGGAATGGGGTGCAGAGCACACCATTCACCTTGAGCAGGCTGGAGGTGTCTTGGTACAAGACCCAGAGGGTCCTGGTGAAGCGAGGCCTGAAGCCAAAGGCCTCCAGGGTCTGGAAGAGGTAGGCATGGCCCACCCAGTTGAAAGCCTTCTCCTGGTCCAGAGAGATAAGGCCAATGTCCAGGCCAAAGAGTTTGCTGGCTGTGAGTAGGTCATACAGCAGGAACAGGTTGTCTTGGATGGTCCTGCCTGGCATGCAGTAGCTTTGCTCAGGCCCAGTGATGGAGGCCATGATGGTGCAGAGGCGGGTCACTAGTGCCTTGGCCAGAATCTTGTAGTCCACGCACAGAAGGGAGACCAGCCATAAGTTCTTAATGCAGCCAATGTCTCCCTTTTTGGGCAGCAGCATGAACACCGCTCGGCGGCAGCTGACCGGTAGGACCTTGTCGGCGAGGCTCTCCCAGAAAACGCATAGGAGGCAGGGGCTGAAGAGAGGCCAGAAGGTCTTGTATAACTTGGTGGGTAACCTGTTGAGGTCTGGGGCTTTGCCAGAGGTGAGGCCAGCTGCGGTGGCTTCCATGTCTTCCAGAGACAGTTCCCGCTCGAGCTCACTGGCCTCCAGACTGCAGACATGGCACGCCCTCGTGAAGTTCCTGCATGGACTCAGGGAAGGACGGCTCAGCTGCAAACAGGTTGCAGGCACTTCACCTGGGTCCGTGATTACCCTGCCCTTGGGGGTCTTGAGGTGGTCTAAGACTTTGCTTGCTGCCCGCTGCCACTCCACGTTGAAGAAGAAGTGAGTTGGGGTGTCAGTTTCTGCCAGCTCTTGTCTGCAGGCATGGATCCTTGCTCTGCGCGCCATGATCTCTGCCAAGTTGTGCAAGCATTTCCTGCAGAACTGGGGGCTCTCGCGCAATGCCACGTTGCTGCCAGCGGCCAGCAGGGTGACCTTGAGGTCTGCCACATCTTCCTCCAGTTCTCAGATATGTTGGCACAGTTCATTTGTGGCCAGCTGGGTGTACTGCTGGCAAAAAGCCCAGATCTGTACCTTGCCCACGTCCCACCATAGCTTCCAGGAGGAGTAGCTCATTCTTGTGGTCTCCCAGCCCTGCCAAAAGTGGGCAAAGCAGTCCCAGTAGTAGGAGTCCTGGAGCAGGCTGATGTTGAAGCACCAATAAGGCGCCTGTGCACAGGCTCTGCCAGGCAGGCTCAGTTCATAGCAGGTCAGGCCATAATCTGACAGGCCTGAGGGAATGATGTGGTTACTGCTCAGGAGTGGCAGATAGTGTTTGGTGACATAAAGGCGGTTAAGGCGGGCAACGATGTAATGGCATACATCAGGATGCAGGGCTCAGCAGACATTGATGAGGTCCACAGTCTCCAGGGCAGACTCAAGCCTGCAGGCTGAGGGCAGGTGAGGCTCAGGCCCCATGCAGTTGAGCGAGGCATCAATGGTGCAGTTAAAGTCCCTGTTTATGAGGAGCAGGTCATCATTCTTGAAGGACCACCTGTGGGGATGCCAAGTAACTAATTAATCCAGAGGGTCATTAATCCTCGATGGTTCGGGGCATTAAAGTAAGTTAATTTCCCTGAGCATTGATCTACTGCCCAACCCTACTCAGAGTTAGAAAGAGTAGCTACAGGTAGGTTGAGCAATATTAGCTGTATTACCCAACAAAACCTATGCAATATTCCCAGCACTGAGATTGGGGCCATGGCTCAGGAACAAGTGGCCTCACCAGGCAGTGTGCCAGGCTACCTGGTTGAGCCCATCAGAATGTGTCTCCTGGAGGAAGGCGACGGCCAGCTGCTTCTGGCACAGAAGCTCCAGGATGGCCTCCCATTTCACCAGATCTCAACACCCATTAATGTTAAAAGTGCCAATGGTTGTGGCTGCATTGGGTGTTGGTATGGGAGAGAAAGAGCGAGGCAAGGTGTGGGTGGAAGAGCAAGCACCTAAGAGCAGAGCAAGATAGCAGAGACAGATTGAGGAAGGCTTATCATGACCTACTCTACTCCAGGGACCCTTCCAGGCCCCACTCGTCTCTCACCCACTGTAAGAGCTTCTCCAGATGGTAAGGCATCTGCTGGGTGCTTAGATCTTGCTGTATAAGTTTGGCTGCAGCCCTGGCAGCCTTGACAAAAAAGCCTAGGGTCTGCACACCACTGGGTGATGCACTCCATTACATTCTTCTGTCCTTTGGTCTGCTTAAGAAAGGTCAGGAGACCCCCATAGTCGGGGGCAACCCTGGGGGGGTGGTCCGCCAATGAGTTCTGGACATTTCCAACAGAAGAATAGCAAGGCCATACACCAGGTGGGAGCTCGCCCAAAACACAGTGTCTACACGCTCAATGTTCAGGCACAGGAGCCTCCTCTCATTGTTCAGGTCAAGGACCGGCCCCAGGAGGGTGATTTCCACTTTCTTGAGGGGAGAGAGGTCATCCTGCTCTCAAGGTTGTTTGTGATGCACAGAAAGCTGGATCTCCATCTCACTAGCTTCCCCATTCAATCCAGTAGTCTGGGACATAACTGAGAGGTCAACAAACCCCTCAACAAATCTGCCTGTGCACCATGTGCATGGCACAGTAACCACCCATACTGGGTCATGCTGTGCTTTAGTACTTCCAAAGGAAAGTACTAAAGCACAAGGCTGTAGCAGCATTACTGTACGACGATGTGTAGATGCACCCTATATCTCCCACATTGGGCGTGACTGGGCAATTCTAGATTATAATGCCAATATATATTGTTTATACCAGGTATTCACTTTCCAAGATGTAAAAGATAACCTTCTTCTCTAGAAGAACTTCCACTCTGTTGAGCGTGAGCAGATTCATGGATTTGACTATGTGCAAACCCCTCCAACTCTGTTTACACCAGTGGCAGTTGGTGCAAAGGCATTCAGTGGAGGTTGAAATGTAGGCCTTCAAAGTCTCAGCTCAGGATCTTTTATGGGGAACCCTCCCCCTGAAATCTTGCTATATTTTCTTTTAAAAATGTTGCTGGTATTAAATATGAGATTTACCTAATTGCTTCTGCTATTTTTAATGTAAAATAAAGCTCGTTTTTTTTAGGGAAAATATCAGGCATTGTTAACTCACTTATTTGGGAACCTACTTTTTTTCTCATCTCTCACTGGGTACATGTACATAGTATTATTCCTTACCTAAATTCAATTTGTACCAGCCATTTCTAACTGTGTATGATGAGCTGTCAACAAAACATTTCTAAAAAGTCTATAATAGATACAATTAGCTATTTACCCATTAGCTTATCATGAATTCAAAGTAGTTTGTTATTGACTATGGAGTAAATATTCCACCATTTAAAAAGCAATGATTCACAGACTAAAAGTTGTCAAGGAAGAAGTCTAAAGGTGTCACTGCATGACAGTCCATTATAGCACCAAGGCCCTGCTATAAGCTATTAAGGACATTATCATACTTTAGACCAAGTACTAGTAGAACTCTGTCCACAAAACAGTAGAATAAATTGCCCTTAGTTCACAGCATAGTCATCATGTTCCCTGATGGCCTAGATTTCCAGTTATGCTGTATTTCCTGATTTGGTGCTTTCACTAGGAGGTTCAAGGCAGCAGAGTTAGGTATTATCCTTAAACAGGTAAATGCAGTGGCCTCTTTCCATTGTCTTATGCTTTCTCTTTCTATGTAATTCCTTCCCTCATCTCTTACTTTTCTCCTTTGACCTCTTTTCTCTATCACCCTTGTCTTCTGCGTTTCTGTTCAAAAGCAGTCTGTATTCCTTGTTCCTTTCTTATTGCAGTGTAGGAAGCATTCTGGGATGGTGCCATAACCTGGAGTAGCCTTGAAGGGGCCCCAAATTATGCTGGGGCTGAACTGACTCCAGTACTCCCGCACAAATCAAGGGGTGGTGCTGATAGGGGCAGGGAGGGAGAAAAGGCTTAAGCCACTATTTCCTCTTGTTCAGGGCCTGCATAGATAAGAGTTCCACCAAACTCATCTGTCCCAGTGATTCTGATGTGTCAGTTTATCTGCTCTAGCTCTTTTTTTAAAATGTTAGGCTCATCCCTTTTTGCTGGTTGACAGTATAACCTTGGAACAATTTGTAGACAATTTTAAAAAAATCATGAACCCTTTGTTCTTGGTATACAAAAACTCACCAAAAGTTCCACTGGAAATCAGGTGTGCAGTGATGCTGAACTAGAATTCTTCATTAGTGTTAATACAGTTTTCATCCACAATCGCAAAGACTGCAAGTAAAGCCATTGATGTGTTTTTCTATGTAGTTCTTTGGTTTCCAGTTTTGAAAATGTATCCTGTACAGTGCAGGTGGATGCTTTTTTTCTTGTTATGACTTTATGTGGCACAACAGCATGAGGTAAAAATGGACCATTTATCTTAAAATGTCATTGACACTTATTAGTTTGTGTTGTAGACACCTTCCAGCCTATTAACTATTTTTGCATATCATAAATATAATATTTCAACATTTTAATAGTTCAGATAATTCACTGGATTTTAATGTGATACTTATATAAATGAACCTGGGTTTCCTTCATCTTTGAACAACTACTTGCATCTATGATGTATAATAATTTTAGATTGATTAATTCCTGGGTTTGGCATGCCTAACTGTCTATCTTTATTCCCACAGATATGATCCAGTGTTTTCCCCACATGTTCCCTCATACTATTTGCAGTGTGGGTCTGTAATATACTTACAGCTGGCTTTACAGGTTTATCCCTCAAACAGAGGTTGCAACTGGAGTTCAGCCTGAACAATTAGATTAATTTAGTTCCTGTGACAAGAGGTGGGACTACACCAAATTCTGACTTGCTTAAGGCACAGATTTCCTAGAGACTGATACTAAGTGCACTAATCCAAAGTTTGCTCTCAGAAATTAATACAGCTCCAAAGACAGGTGTTTATCTACTGGATCTACATGGGAATGCTGATGTATTTCTAAGGGCTGTGAGTTTAATGGCATTTTGAGGTGGAAAGAAGCCAACAGAAAGTGAAATATCTTTTAAAAATATCAGTCTTAACCAGTCAAATACTTAGACATTCTGTTTCTGGATTCTTATCCATTCATACATAAGTAGTTATGGAAATGGTAAAAAAAGCTCAGACCCATCAGTGGAGGTTTTAAGTCTGATAATGCACAATGTACAATTTTTGTGATAGTTAGCTTACCTCTTTATCATTTTTTCTTCATTCCAAGATGAAGTAGAAATTGTGGACAAAGAAAGATTAATAGTCATTGTGCAGGGACATGGTACTTGGAATGATATTGCACATCAGGGCCCACTTTCCTTTGTTCAGTGGTGGTTGCTGCCCCACACCCCATGTACTACTCCCCTTGCTCCCTGGCAAGGAAAACTCCAGCTGATGCAGTGGTATCTGCCCCTTGCAGCCAGTGGCTCACTCTGTCTGCCAGCTCCTGCCAGAGTTTGAAAGCGAGTTCTCAGCCGGCTGGCACTCTGCAGACACCAAGCTGGGTAGGTGGGGGTAGATGCACACATGCACATGTCCCCCCCTCCCAGTGCCTGTGCACCTGGTTTCCCTCGTGGATGCACACGTGCACACACTTATACACACCCACAGAAGACGGCAGCTAGGGTTCCATCCAGCGTATTTGCACACGAGGTTGCTAAACTTGCCCAGCTCCAACCCTGTAGCTCCCAGGAGCCCTAATGGAGGAGCAAGTCAGGGCAGGACAGCGAAGAGGCTCACAGGCAGGCTTCATCCCCCCCATGCAGAGGCTGGACCCGTCTGGGAAGGGCCCTTATGCAGTGCCCACTGGGAGCCACCAGCCTGCATTACGTAGCCATGCGGTGCCTGCTACCACTGCTGGCAGCTGCCTGGGGCTGCCATGCAGCTCAGGCCTTGACAGCTGCTAGTGGAAGCGGACCATCTTGGCATGCCTCATGCAGGTGTCAGAGCCATGGTCTTAGCTCTCCCCACCCTGGCTGATCCCCACCCCAGGCAGGAAGAGTGGTGCCTAGCCTAGTTCAGTCTACCCACCCCAGCCTTTAGCCACTGCTCAGAAGTGGGGCAGGCATGTACAGGTAGGGTGGTGCCAATGTGTGACTTCTGCTTCATTTTTCACCAACCAGCTGGGATGCCAGGATGGCCTACAAAATCTGGGACTTTTCCAGTTGAACCAGGACATATAGTCACCATAGTCATAATCCACTGGGATCCTACTGCAAGCTTTGATGTGCAATCTAATTATGAATATATGGGGTCATATTTCATCAGGAAAGGCTCATCAATACATGCTCTTGGACATCATCATGAGCTGAAATTTCCTTTTCTGAGCTAACTCTTCTCCCTATGAAGAAAAACGGACTAGTAATAACCTTTCCAGTAGGCAAATTCTGTTGTGCTTTGACAAATCCCAGCTCCCTCCTCCCCTTCTTACTCCTGTGGTACTGTGACTCATCGTAGAATCCTTTGCCATTTTGTAGTTTAATCATCTCTATATACTGTTCTCCTTGTCTTATAAGGCATGGATGATTCTCAAACATGTCCTTGATAGGGGAAAAGCTTACGCTGTTGTGCAGATTCTTTGGAGCAACTGAGCCTTTTTGTCATGCCTTCTCATCTCTGCAAAAAATACAGAAGAAGCCTTGGAATAAGGCCCTATTTTACAACTGTTTGACTTTTTCCAAGCTTGAACTAAGGCTATAAAAGCTGTTGCAGAAAGGCAGAGTCTAGTTTTTGTAGTTTTCTGTCTTCCGGTATCCTTCAGGAAAAGAATATCTTCACATCTCTTAATGGTGTGATAGCTTTCAAATGTATTGTTGTCTGAAGTGTTGATTAAACAAAATGGTGCTGATTGCAGCAGGGTGGCTAAATGCGGACAGGAGTAGCTATTGCAACCCGCTCACTAAGAAGTCATTTATCAAAGTTTTATCTGATTTCAGAGGCATTGGATTTATCAGTCACAGTTTATAAATGGCATGTCATCAGGATCAAACCAAAACGATACCTTACTCAAGTGCTGCTGTAAAGCAACTGTAAACATTCACTGCAGATGTACATATGTCCTTGTACAAGACAGTATTTCATGTTCTGTAGAAGTAAAAATGTTTTTAATATTTTTAAAGTTTTAGATATTTTTAGGTGGGAAAGGATTTGTGATTTCTCACCTTAATAACCAAGAAAGCTTAAAACATACAAATATTAGTAAGTAAAGACCAACTATATTCTGGCTATGGACAGATAAAATAATAAACTGCATTGGTGAGAAGGGCATCTTGTTGCTTTTGAGTACATATTAACTATTCTGATCTGTTACTTTTGTCTAGTCCTATATTGGTATAAGTGGAACTAAATTGCTGTAACTTTAAAACCTGGAACAGGTTTAAAATTAGAGCAGTTTATTTCCAGTTATACCAGTAGAGGTTTGGACCAGAGGTAACAGTTAAATTAGAATAGCTTATACCAGTGTAATTTAATACTGGTATAAATATTACTTTTGGCTGCTCCCTATGTCAGTGCAAAATGCTGTATAAATGGCATGGTTTGAGCTGGTGCGTTGCAGCAAAGTAGGTTGCAACTATGAATAAAACAGTGGTATGATTTTATCATTTGCTTAGGAATAGTTATTTGCTGTCCTTGTGGGAGGAAGGAAGAAGGCAGAAGGGAGGGTTTTTTTAAAAGTATTGAGTGTGAAACACATTAACAAACAACATGTGACAGCTGTTAGTCACTATGCTTAATGTATCACTCAAGGTGCTTTGACTCTGTGGTGTTGAGTTCAGGATAAGAAACTTTACTGAATGAAATAGAATAAAACATTGAAATTCTAAACTTTTTTTTCTCTAAAATTGACAGAATTTTGAAGAGAATATTGTCAACCCATTTCCATTTATTATAACTAAGATAGTCTTAGACAGAGCCAAAGTTAAAGGCAAACCGACTGGTACTTACAAAAATATACTGCAGAAGAACTGGTACATAGAGAAGGAAATGACTTAAGAGATCACTGAGTTCATCCCCCTGTATAAGGGCAAGATGCAGTCATATTGGATATTAAACTATACTTCACTGGATCTCAGAAATAAACCTATTGGGTACCTCAACCTCAGTGTCTTGGGTTTGACTTTTTGGACGATGAAACCATTTGAGATTCAAGTGCAATGCAGAGGAAGTTTTATTAAACTTATAAACATCCATTTGAGTCTAAATTAACCTTGGTTGTTCTTTAACTAGTCTAACAGAAGAAGTGCTAAAAACCCCAGTAAGACAGACATTCTACCAACTAACCTAAATTCTAGGACCCCATTTTATTTTTGGCACCCAATTCCTAAGTTGCAAAATTAAACTGCAAATTGTTTATTAAGGGCTGGAAAACTGCCAGACACCCTTTGAAAACAGATACAACATCTTTAAGCGATTTCAAAGGTAAATCTTATTGTCTGGGGAAATGACTTCTTCACAGTTATTTCTTTTATTGCTGTGCTGAATGTAAAGGCATTACTCAGTTTAATAAATCCTACTGTATCTCTCAGTCTGTGTAGGCTGATATAAATATCTCCAGTTATGTCATATTACCACCTTTGTACAGCTAATGTTAGGTCTTGATGACTGGTGGCTGATAAATGCAAAACCTCATTTGGTTTGTGAGTGATTGAGCGCTAACACTGTTTAGATTTCTTAATATACTTGTATTAGCATGAATAAGTAATGAGCATGCCAGGCTTTTTTGAATATTTGATTGTATCTTTATAATGGATTTGTGTCTCTCTCTTTGTGCTAATGTCATTGTAACTTTGTTGGTGTCATAACTCCAAACCTTTGCAATCGATCTTTATCAGCATATCTTAAGTCAATTACCCTCTCATGGCCAAATTACTGTGTCATAATACTTTTCTTATAAAAGTATTCTGCATATTGCATTTAGGATACCAATGGGTATTAATTCTGCTTACAGTATATTTCCCACTTGCCCATCATGTCTCATGTTAGTGTATTGATCTGGCTATGTAAGATTTTGCTATGCTCTCTTATCAGCAGATTTAAAAAAAAACCATAGAAAACATGTACATATGCCCATACAAAGACCTGTACAGTTCAGGCCTCTGTTAATTGCATTAATGTATTAATAAACTATATGGGCCTCCTCAAGCCTACTAGTTTGGCGCTGAATCTGAGACTTTAAGGGCATTGAAAATTCAGCCCACAATGTCCAAATTATCATCCATCATTTTGGAGCTAGGTAGATAGTGAAAAATATTTGACTTCTCAAAGATTTCTGGGACTGCTGATACCTTAAAAAAAGTCTAGGGTTATACTATATTTTGTGTCATCAGCCTTCAGTACCATACTGTCACATTAAAATTAAGAGAGGAGAGGAAAGGAACAGGAGAAGAAAGGGGAAGCACCTCATTAGCAACTTTCTAATGAATCACAAATCTGTTGTGCATTTCTCATTAAGAGGTCCTAGACAGGAGGTTAGAGTAATCATATATTTTTAGAGTGAGGTATGATTGGCCGTGTATTGTGTTGTCACCTTTGTGTAGGTTTGTCAATTAATCTCTATTGAGATGCAAAACTGGTTTTCCTGTGCTGGGCCAACCTTGGGGAGAAAAGTCCAGTCATGGAAAACAATGTGGACTTCAATCCAGGACAAACCTAAAACATGATGTTTTGAATCCAGAAGTCTAGAATTCCATAGCAGTACCCACCTGTTCAGTGCTTCTTATTTCAGTAAAAAAATCAGTTCTTAATATTTTACCATAGCTTGGATGTACCAAGGAGCCAGCTCTTTCACTTCATCACCTTGCTTGTTAACACTGGAACTCTAGATGAGTTGACGCATAGTAGAACGTGGAACGCCTTGGAGTCTACTGCAGGGCAGTTTGCATATATCAATAAAGAAGACATGCCAGAGTGTGGGTATGATCAAACCTGTAGTTCATTTTTAATATGTGAAAGATGCTGTTGGACAGTGGTTTTCAACTTTTTTTCATTTGTGAACCCCTGAAAAAAATGCAAATGGAGGTGGAAATTTCCCTTTGGAAATTTTCAATGGAGGTATAGATGCATTTGAATTGGAAATGTGGGTATTCACAGGTTGAAAACCACTGCTTTAGGAGAATCATCTGGGTAGCAATGGAAGGTTGTTTTTTTTTTTGTTCCAAAAAACAGTCTATCCAATCAGACCTTTCTATGGTTTGGACCTAAGGTTTCTTTTGGGTGCTCCCAGACTTCCTATCTGAGGGCTGTTCAGATTAAATGCTTGGTGTTCATTGGCACATCCCTTTTATCCAAGAAGCAATTAATGAATTGCACTTGCTGCAGTAGGTCAGTAAGAATCTATTATCAGTCTCCTGTAGGGATGAACCACATGCTAGCAGTGCATCAAGAGAAGAAACCAGTCATGCTATTAATGAAGGCTACAAGAAAAAAAGATCCTTTGAAAAAGCTTCAAACCTTCCTGGGCTTAGGTGATAAATGCACCAGTTCAAACTTTCCTATTCCTTTGTAGTGATTCCGTTTCCCCTCTTTTCTGAGGGCCACCCAGCTTCCATTCAGACTTTCTTGCCACCTCCATTTTATACTTTATGGAGGATTTTTCTTTCCCCCTGCCCACTCCCCCCCCTGTTTGTACCTCCACTCACATGTTATTTACTCAGGACCACTCTAGCATGTGTACTTAATCCATTCTTTTGAGAAGCATAAAGCCTGTTCTGTGCCTGGGTCAGCAGCAGCTCACATAAGGAGTTGTGCATATCTGTTCCTGTGAGAACAAGCCATAAATTACACAGTTGAGCAGGATTATGTGGGAGAATCAGATGGGTCAGATCTCCCTCTGGTCTTTCACAGAGAGAACGAGTGTTGTGTAGTTCACCACTGTTGCCAAGTACATAATCATCCTTACCTCCTCCCTAGGAAACCTTAGCCTCTGAGTTTTATGTTACATGAGCAGATGCATAATCTGGGATACTCTCCAGATTTGTCTTTAAAAATCTGAGTCACTTGTGTTGGCCACGCAGAGTCCTTCATTCTCTAAGATGGCACCAGTCTGCCTGAATATGAACTAGGCAAAGTATTGTGAAGAACAGCATGTTTTAGTGAATCTACAAAGGGCATGTCTAAAGTCAGGACGTTCCTGAGTATGCCTGCTGCTGCTGACATGGTTCAAAAGCAGAAATGCACTGGTGAGGTTTTCTAAGGCTGCCCTTAGCGTCTTGTTCTTGGCATCCTGGAGAGTAGCCACTGGGCCTGACCCTGAATTGGCCTCATTGATGTATTTTTTTAATTTGGAGCATAGAAATGGGTGCAAATGGGATGGGTGGAGCATATTTTAGAATGTCCTGGTGAGGGCACACAGCTGCTGTAATATAGACATAGTCAAAGTGTATCAAGCACTTAAATCCAAAGTGAGATTCTCAGAACCCCTGCTCAGCTAAATTTCTGTTTCTGGGTATTCCCCACATTTAAAGTCCTGGTAGTGCCAAGCAGGTCAGCTTGGATGGCACTAATGGGATTCACAAATTAGATATCTGTCTCACCAATGGGCCTGTGATTCAGAACATGCCTACCAGGTGAGATTTTTCATTGTATGAAAAAAGCCTATCTATTAGACACCGCTACTACCACTTCTTTCTGTTCCCACCTCTCTTCAGCATACCTTGCTCGCTAGTTTTGTTGGTCTGACTTTTGTGGATTTTGTTCTTAGATGTCTTACTTTTCACATGCATTGTATAGGAATTTTGGGTACCTAACGCAAGGCATTGGATTTAGGTTGGTAGCAGCATGTCTAAGAGTTAGATATTCCAATGCTGAATCTAAATTTCCTAAGTGGATTTAGCCCATAGTTCCTAATACATACAGAGGTCTTTACTTATGCTTCCCTACCTCTCTTTAAGGAAATATGATGCTAGTAACAGAAAGTTGAATAGATTTTACTTGGATAGTCCATCTCATCTCAATACTTGAATGTTCAGATGAGATGGAAAAACATTTTGGTTATATTGGTATATTGACTCAAACTTCCCAAGGTTTTAGATGCTGCTCTGTTTGGTAAAATATCTGAACACACTATAATAATTAGTATGTAAGAGTTTGAAAAAATGATTACTTAGATGGTGGTATATGGTTTGAAACAGCATGATCAGCAGATAATCCTTTGGAAGAAATCTGAAGTTAGGTTTTCTAAAATTGTTTAAACATAAATGTTTACTCTTCTTACATGTGCACTCTATATTCTCCCACATGAAGATACTAAATGAACACCTGCTGGATGGCAGTGTGCATTTCTGCTCCCATTTTACTACTAAATTTTAAGGAACGATTTCCAAAAATGGGTACATTAATTGAGCTACAAATAGATTACTGTGATTGCAGCTGAAGACAACATCTGCCTTTCCCAACTTTATGGTTGTCAAGGAGTAAGGCCCAAATCCAAATCCCCCATGTAATTTCATGCTCCTGTCTTCCTAGGATGAAGGTATTGACGGATTGTCTTTCATGTGTCACAAGAGATGTTCTGCAAGGATACACCCTTAAGTATGCAGTCAAAGAGGATTTTAATAACATTAATAACTAGGCTAGGAACACCAGCATAGGAAACATAAAGTAAAAATATACAGAAAGGCTTTATTAACAAGTAGATAGTATATTTATTCAGGCTCTTTCAAAGCTTTGGTTAGATAAAAGATTAAAGGTGGGATTTTAAAAGGATCGGCCTGACTTTGCTTCCACTGAAGTCAGTGATAACATTCCCTAAACTTTCCAATACACTTAATTCTCAAGCTTAGCTAGGCATCTGGACTCTGGACTTCCATGCCTCATAGAAAATACCTTTGCTGCCCCATAACAACAACACTCAGTTCTTACAGCAAGGAGAGCTCCGAATGTTCAGAAAAGAGGGAAAATATTGGAATTATGCACAGAAAATTCATTTTAATTCCATTTTGTGAAAGATTTCAATATTTTACCATTTGGTTTAATTCTGATTTTCTTTTTAAAAATAATTAAGCCTTGGCTTCAGGACTGGCCTCTTGGAAACTCTTGAAATCAGCCCCAGGATAGTTCACATAGTGGGACTGACCCCAGCAGGCTCTGAAGCCTTGACATGATCTGGAAGGGCCCAGCCTGCCAAGGAGCGAAGAGCTCGAGACAGAATTCCCTATGCTTCCACGTACCTGGCTCCCCATTGGGCTACCACCTAGGCTCTTGAGTAGCTGGGACTTTGGTAGCCCAGGTTGCTGGGAAGCTTGGCGAATGAACTGGCAGAAAACCAGCTTAAGCCTCCATCAGAACCATGCCTGGTTTCTAGAGGAACCTCATAAAAAACTGCACCTGAAATTGTTTAATTTTTTTGCCTCCTGTTAGGGCGACCAAGTACAACCCACAGTTCCAAGCAGCATAACAGAGCCTTTTGTAACAGATGTTTATTGGAGGAAAGGCCAGTCAGCCAGAGGTTCTTTGTCCCCTCCAATGGTGTTACTCAGTCTCTCTGTCCCCAATCTGTCCCCCGAGCACACCCAAAAATACTCAGCTATTCCCTTTCCAGTCTTTCCAAGTCCCCAGAGCTCCTCTACTTGTCTCTGTCCCTAGACTCTTTTGGCTAGGAGCTGCCAAGTGCTTTTTTTCCAGTTTGCTCTCCCATTGTCATGCCCAATGCTTTCTCAGTGTTGGGCATATCACCTTTGGTGATAGATCAATAAAGCCATTCAAGACTGCTGATGCTAAAGGTTCATCTTATCTTGTGCTGGTAGACAGACCTGGCACTTAATCCTTCATTCTCTGTGCATAGGCTGATGTGGTAAATTGAGTCACACAATATTATAACAACCTAAACAGTTAACACAGAATATCACAATAAAACCCATAGTCTGTCCCATGATGCCCCTCTCCTTTCTGTCATTAAAGTTCTTTTATAAGCTCCTCTCTCAGTTCCATCATGTGAAAGCTTGTTCTGTGTTCTTAATAAATATCCTCTCCCTTCCTGGTTTTGGAGATTGTTAAATCTTCCTACTTATGGAAAGACTATACTGAAGTTAAAGACATGTTACATGGAAAGGTTTTATTTGTGAGAAGAATCAGGAGTCAGTGACTCTTTCATTTTGCTCAATCCTATACTATACATTTAAAAGTTGATTAGCAAACACTAAGACTGGAGACAGGCAGTCATACGGGACTGCTACAAATAGCAGTATTGGAGTTAAAGCTTTGGGGCTTATAGAACAAACACACAGTCCTGAACAGCTCTTAGGCTTGATTTGTTCTTTTCAAAGTCATAGCTTGTAGGCCTGGCTGACCCTTCTTAAAAGCTGTAGGCTACTTCATGTATGAAGAAGCTTCAGGCATGTTAAGTTCTAATCACCTGGCACTTATATATATTTTTTCCTTTTTTGAAAATGTTTATCATCATGTTATAGCTCAAATAACATAGATAACTTTAGTATAATAATGGCAACATTCATTATACAAATATACCTTACCACGTGGAGTATTTTTTTTAAACATTTGAGTAAAAAAAGAAAGAAAAAAGGTTACTGCCCAAGTTATGGAAATTAAAAATGACACCTGCCATTCATTGGACACCTGCCTGCATGTTTATTCACGCCTGGGATCCTGAATCTGTGTCCTTATGCAGGTCACTCGATTGGCAGTGCAAAATGCACTCTTTTTGCCATCTGGCAGAGTCCCAATAAAAATAAATCATATAAAGATGGAATAATGATGTTGCTGGCACCTGTCTAGCAGACTGAAGTCCATTTCACTTATAAGCCACATCACACTCTGAAAATGAACAGAAACATACTGCTCACACTTAGAGAAGAGCCAAGCTGGGTCAGCAAATGTTTGTTATGTTTGTACCTTGAGGTTTGGAGAGCCAGGAAAAAGGAAACACATTATACCAACCCATTAGCAATGAGTCAATCAGTCTGAACTGATTCTCTCTGAAATCCTCATTGTTGTTGAATTCTCTTTCAGCTTATGTCTGAGTTGAATCTACTGAAAATAAATAAGCAATAAAACTGGAAAAGTAATGCCACATATTAAAAAATATTGTTCTGGGAATGTAGTATCAGCCCATTTACATAATGTGTTAGAGGGCTCCTACAAGTCCAAGTATTCCCTGAAAACAATGGCTATCTTCCTGCCATCTTCTCTGCAAAATATTTTCTTGTTCCACTTGATTGCTATTTTAAAGCTAAAGGTGGACACAGCTTCTCTTAATTCCTGTAAAGGACCAGTAAAGCTTACAGAATAGTAGAGATGTATATGTGGGCAGATCCAAAATTGAAGCGATGGGGTGTGGCCACATATTTGTAAGACCTGAAATTCTATCCTGAGCTAGATTTGTGTCATTCCTTTGACTTCTCTGGAGTAACACTATTCTTACTATTTGTATTAATTACAGTAGTGCACCCCACTGTGCCAGGTACTTCTACAAACAGGGTGTGTCTACATGAGATGCTTAACTCTGCATTAGTGTAGTTTACTATGAAGTAAGCATGTGTATCTATGTGTGCACATGCTGCTTACTTCACTGTAAACCTCTCTAATCCCAAGTAAATTTTCTACCTGCAAAGGCAAGTAGCAGATTTACTTGGAATCAGGTGGTGGGTGGGGGGGAAGCTCTCCAGCCTATTTCCCCTAAAGCTCTCTGCTCACAGAGCTGGGCAGGGAACAAGGTACCCAGCCCAGCCCTGCATGCCCTGGTGGGGACAATATCCCCCTGCCATGGGAGCAGGGAGCTTCCAGCCCCCACTCCCCTATTGCAATGGGGCTGGGAACAGTCTGGGAGCGTGTGGGGCAGGGGTTGGGAACAAGCTCCCCAGCCCCCACTCCTGGATCGCAATTGCAATCACAATCACAAAGCAGGGTCTGGAAGCTCCCTGCATGGGGACAGTTCCTTGCACAGCCTGGAACTGGCTGGGACCTGTCCCTGACAGCCCCGAGCTGTGTGGGGAAGCACATGCAGCCTGGAGGTGGCTGGGGACTGTTCTGTTTCAGGCAGTCCCCAGCCAGCTCCTGGCTGCACATGCAGACTTTGCTGCACAGCCTGCGGCTGGCTGGGAACTATCCCAGTCAGGGGCAGGTACCAGCCTTGTGCCCTGATTGGGTGATTGAAGCATGGGGCTTGGAAAGAACTGCAGGGTGTTGGCTTAAAACAATATTTAAAGGCATGTTTTTTGAGAATTGGCTTATAGATATATGCATTATAAGGGGTCAAGATGGGCAGCAGGGGGTTGATGGATTTCTAAAGAGCTTGGGAGACACGCACACAGCTTCTCATAGCTCTAAAAGCAGACAGGCTGTTTAGTACAAGGCCAATGGATGGACACACAGCTTGGGAACCAAAGAAGTATGTACTATATCATAACACAAGATAAGTGACACCAGCAACAAGGCCTCAAAGAGCAGAGGGGCCTGAGTCCCAGTTTTGGGGGAACAGATCAAATTAGGAAAAGGCCTGGAAGGCTTTGTGGATGTGTGACCACATAGAGACAGCCAACCAGAGATAGCCATGGATGAAGAGTCATCAGCAGTCATCAAGGGGGAAGGAGAATACAAAAGCAGAGACCTGAGATTAACAAAGGGTCCCTCTCTTTGTCCCATCCCTCCCTTTCCGTCCTTTTTTGGTCCCTGAGAGGGGTCCCCATCCCCATCCCTGTCCCCTGGGAAGGGTCACTGAGGCCACCATGAACCAAGGGCATGCCGGTAACCTGTTTTATACACCACACTGAAGGGGAGCTCTGTGCTTCGGCATCCTACCTCCAGACTGCTGACACCTAAGAAAGAGAGCCTCAGAGCAAAGCCTGAATCCTGACTAAATATACTTTGACTCTGATGACAGCCCTAGGATTGGTAGATATAAAATTGCTTGATTGTTTGTGTTGTTACTTTTTTGTTATCACTCTGTATCGATAAATTTGCCTATTATCAACTGGCAGGTGTTGTGGTCGGTCTGAGGGTTGTGCCCACCTACAACAAAGGAATAAGGGCTGGGTTCCTAAACTCCAGTTTCGACACAGGGGTGGAGTAGGTCCCAGCCTCCTGCCCCAATCTGCTGGTGTGGCAGCTAGCTGCTTGCTGTCCCACCGGCAAACTGGGGCAGGGAGCTGGGACCTGCCCCTCCCCTGCAGCTCTTTCCAAGCTCTGTGCTTCTGTTTGGGGAGCCAGGGCTAGGAGGTCCCTGCTGCAGGCGGCTCCCTGGGGCCAGGAGACAGCTATTTCCTGGCGTGGAGCCCCCTGCCTGCTCCTGGGCTAACACCCAGGGGGAGTGGCTGCAGAGGCCAATTGCAGGGTTGCAGTAAACTGGGAGCAAATCTCCCTAATCCCAGCATGTGTAGATGCCTGCCTGAAAGTGGTTACACCAGATTAATTTACACCAGTATAAATTTAGGCCAGAGTAAATGCATATGTAGAAGTGCCCACATAGAAGAAAAAGGTGTGCTTTTTTCCAAAGAGCTTATATATATACACATGTGTATGTATAGTAGAGCAGAATTTATTACAATAGGCAATTCACCAAACACCTGTGAAAATACTACTGCATTATTATTTTTTATTTCACAGACAAGCATAAAGGCCCACATTATTACTCATAATGTCAAGGTGGGATTTTTCAAAAGAGTTCAATAGAATTGGAGTTCAATAGGTGCAGAATTAGGCCAATGTTGAACACTTCTGAAAATCTCAACATAAACTGACACTATCAAAGAGTAAATGCTGAAACATGTCAGCATAGGAAATAGCTAGTATCTTGTTTTAAGATTTTTGTGTATTTTTTTTAATTGCCATGGATGATAGTTTGAGTTCTTGCTCATTTCTGCAGATTCACCAATTTAGTATATGAAGTTACAGGGTTAATCCATAAGCTTTATCTTTTCTAAGCATCTTTATACAACTCAAGCATTTCCAGAACACTATCATCATTTCCATCATATTGCTGGTCTCAGCACAGTGTGGGAATATTGTATGTGCTATATATATCCTATAAATGAAGGAACTATTTGGAAGTTTGGAGTTCTGATTTTCTGAGTACTAATTTCATCCTGTGCAGTTAAACTAGTAGTATTATAGATATTTTACTTTAATTTTGTTGCTTTTTGTTCTATGTTTTACCAAGTGACCTTCTACATTGCACATTCTATGATATGCAGGAGGACTAAAAGTGTTCAAAACTGAACATTTTTATAGCTCATTCCTCACAATATGTTTAGTAGATTTAAATGCATGTAGCAAGCCAGCCACTCTTGTAGATTTTATCCTGATTGTTAAACAATGAGTGTGAACATCAACCAAGGAAATGGAGAGAAGAGAGATACTTCAGTTTATTTGGAGTTAGTAATGGAAATAAAAATAGTTGTATCTGTGCAGATGCTTATTTGTTTTGTTTTATATTTATATAGTGTATCTTTGTTTTATACCAAAGTTTTTTTTTTAAACTGACAAGTGATTATTTCTGTAAGCATGTACTCTATCCATTATTAAATTGATTATTCAAATCTCATTTAAAACAAGAGGCCAGATGGCAATATTCCAGTATTTGTTGCTATTGGCAACCACCAACCCAAACCTGAATGATTTTCCATTTTTCATTGTGGATGAGAGGATTTCTTCATATTCCATGCAATAAAAAAGAAGATATAACTAATAACCAATTACAAAGCAAGATTGTTTTATTGATTATTTTGGAATACTCTTTCATTGATGCTGTGCTACACTTTGTGATGTTCCCATAAGTATCTCCTCTATTTCTAAGTACAGTGACTTGGTTTCCAATTTTAATTTATGATTAGAGTGTGGTTGTTACTTAGCCCTCACAAACCCCAAGAAAAACACTTTTATGTTTTTGTGTTTCCAGTTATTTTGAGGTTTAATAAGGATTCCTTATTAGTCATTCAAAATAATTAGTGGCTTCTGAAAATACAGGAAAAATAAAACTAACAGAGACTCAGAATCTACATGCTGGTTAGTTGATGATACCTGTGATTCAGGTAAAAGAAATAGACAGGTACCTGTGAATATGACTAAAACTGTGTAGTAATACAATCTGAAGAATGTTTAATGTTCCTTCAGCTCTAGATCCTAATAATGTCCCAAATCAGGCAGAACCCTTATTGAAGGCTCATTGTTTTTGGCATGTATCTACTAAAAGTATTCAAACTAGTTGGCCAAATATAAAGAATTTCCATCTAAGGGAAGGAGAATCTGTTTGCTTTCCTAAATAGAAGTATTTTTGTTGTGAATTTACATAATGACACGAGTAAATTGAGTGACTACCACCTAGACTATTGCCTTAGAAAATATAACAATACACTACTTTAAATATACTAGGATCTGTTTTTAAAAAAGGGTATATGTTAAAGGGGTTGAACTGTCTTGCGTACTGATTTTCTCATGGGCAACTCCTAATTCAGTATCAGAATTTGTGTGAATGTCCCTAAATGGTCATGTTAGACTTGTGTGTGTGGCTGCTACTGCATACTCTCAAATCTGCTGTGTTAATTTGAAAGTTTGGGCCTTAGCATTAAAAATAAATGGGCTTGAGCTGCATCCATTTTGCCAGTTTTGTATATCTTTGGCTCACTGTTAAATCAGTAGCCAAGTTCCCATTGGGTGTGTATACATGTTGCTGGGCGTTAGTACTTCTTTTGTAAATGGTGCAGTAACCGCCCATACTGTGCCATATATGTGGTGCATGGTTAGATGTCTCCATAGCGGCACGCTAAAATGGGGGAGTGAACCACTATGGTGATGTAGCTGCCAATCACAGGCAGACTCATGTAATCACTACATTGCCGTAGCATGCCATACGGTGATGTAGTGATGCACTACATTGCCGTAGGGTGATGTGTAGACATGCCCATTGACTACCAAGTAAACATTTGGGCTGCTTGGCCTACACATTACTTTTTTAAGTGGTAACCATTTTGGTCAGGAAACTATCTCTTAACCTAATTTTGGATATTATACATTGTCACAGGATGGGGTCCCTAAGAATGGCCGTGATCTCCTAAGGCCCCTCGACTGTGCCAACTCAGCCTGATGGGCACCCTCTATTCTCGCCTGCCATGTCTTGATGTAAAATGTAATGTAGGGAGGTTGCCTTCATGTCCGTTCGGACATGGTCCTGATGGAATTCCCTGGACCCCGTGGGTCCCCCAGCCTTATGGGGTATATGCGTGGCTCCAATCACCCCTTTACCATGCCCCAAGCCTTGCAGATGATACTGGCATTGTCTCACCTAGGCCTCATTATAATTCGGCCCCTTGTACTCACTGGGTGCCCCGCAGCCCTTGTCGCTGCGCCCTCTCTGGTGCCGGGCTTTGTGCTCCCCAAATGCCGTGCCCTCTCTGGCACCGGGGTCCCCACGCTGTAGTGGGCCCCCAATGAGGCCTCCTCCTTCCCCAAAAAGCCTCACCCAAACCAGCAGTTGTTATGAAACAGCAAACAAAACATAAGCCCCTGAGCTGTTACATAACACAAACTACAGAAGGTGTGCTCTGCCCCTTTACATTACTAGAAGCAGAACTTAGTCAGGCCTCTTCCCTTCACTCACTCTAGCAGGAATGCCTCTCCCTTGGCCACCAGCAGAGAACTGAACTCCCCAGTCCCCGTCCTGGGATTTATATGCGCCCAGGGCCCTGCCCCTTCCGGCCAGCTGACCAGGTGCAGGCTAATTTCCTCATTAGCTAGCTAACATGGCAACCTGCACCTGGGATCCTGTCTGGCTCTTTGGGCTCTCCTCAGGCAGTTTCTGCTCTTCTAGGAGCAGGCACCTTAGTGCCCTGCAACAGACACGATTTTGGCTATACATATATTTTCCCCATAGGAAAAGAATGGAAAATGAGCCAGAACTGGCAGATATTATTTATATTGCTTAATGCACTACTGAAAGACTTTCATATAATCTGGTGACAAGGATGGTCAAGAACCTGTACAGAGCAGAACATACAATTAATTCAAAAGAATTTTGCTGTATATATTGATTTTGAGAAGCTTCTATTTTTTAGTTGTTATACATATTATGTATAGGTTAAAAGACTTTAATAACAAACTTTTTCATGAAAAAGCATAGTTGAGAAGCTAACAAAACTGAATTCTATAGCTTAGAGACTATTTACCTTATGGCAAATTATTAGCATACAAATGCTGTAATGGCACAAATGTGCTAGCATACATGTTAAATTTCTAATCAAACATTGTGAAAATTCATTAATCAGTATTTCATAGTTCATTACAGTCTGACTAATTTTGAAATCCCTCATGTAAATTGATTAAATGTCTTCAGTATTCAGACAAATGGGCCTTTGTTTTAAGCAACCTTTACTGAGAAGTCCATATTTCTCAGTGATTGAGTTCTGGTAACATTTGACTGTCATGTCTGACATACTAGTTGGTTGCCATTTCACCTCTTCTGCCCCCCTCACCCCCTCCATTCCAACTCTCATTGACCAATGGGGAGATAAATTCTTAAATCTTCCTTAAACATACCAGGTCATACTTAGAAGTGCTTCATCATTTATTGTCACCAGTCAGAACATTTTTTATATTACAATACTTACCCTGTTTGTACAAAGGAACTATTTTGTCAATATAAATGCTTAATGGTATCAACAGAAAAACCTATTGATATCCAAGGTAATGGCAAAACTCCCTTTGCAGGATAAAGCTACACAAAGAAAAAAATTATTCAGGTTGTAGAACTGTAGGCTTAAGCCTTCTGGATGCACAGAAGTTGTAGAGAAAGCAGCCCTTCCTATTCCCTTCCCCATTCCATCTGCCAAACCCTATACACCCACATGAATAGCAGGCCAATAGTGACTCCCACTACCAAGGAGTAGTTGGAATGGGGACTGGTATTCCTGGGAAATGTCATGCTATCCGAGTCAGGGCAGTGAAGTCAGTAGAAGGACTCCTGTTGTGCTCAGAGAGGTTTGGTTCAGAATTACAAGGGCATAGACAGAAGTTACATTTTTAGCATGATTGGTCCCCTGAAAGTGCTCTATAGCCGTGCTGTGATGCATACATGGTTGCGGAGCACTTTTAAAGTGACTGAATGTGCAAAAAATTAACCCTTCTCAAATAAGTTATCAGATGAAAATGCTTCACTTTAGACATGTTAGGGAACTTGTGGGTGCCTATAGATGTAATCACAGCACATCAGAGGAGACTCAGTTGAGTCTGCTGGAGTGTGCTTGTTAGTGCACCTCTAGCAGCCTCTCTCTCTCATGTATCAGTGTCCCTGCACTTCAAAGTGGTGCCAGGGGTACTTTAGCTAAAAATCATTTGATGAGCTTTAGTTAAAGTGTTCCTGCCACCATTTTGAAGCATGGGGACGCTGATATATGAGATGCTGCAGGTGCTTAAATTAGAGCAGCTTTTGGAAGTGTCTCTACCTCTGGAACTCATATAAAAATGTCCTGTGTTCCCTAGGGTTAATTTTTCTCATGATCAAGGCTGTGTTGATGCAGCACAGCACCACTTCCATGGGCATCAGCACAAAAGGAGGGGGAAGCCTGGCCTGAGCTGGCCTGAGGGGTTTGCCTGGTCTGAGCTGGAGCGGGGGTAGGTGGATCAGACCGTGCCTGTTTTGTGCTCCCCCAGCACCCTCCCCCTCCACCTCAGGCCAGGCAAACTGCAGCTGGCAGCTTGATGCTGCTGGCTTCCCCTTTCCCCCCTCTTGTCTTTCCTGCTGACAACCCCAGAGCTGGGAGGAGGAGGGGGTGGGGCTGGGGAGAGGGATGGCTCCTTGGCTGGCTGCTTACCTGCAGGCACACTCAGCCCCATATCTTCCCCCACCAATCCAACAGGCAAATGTCTGTTGGGTTGGGGAATGCTCTAATTCATGGCTTTATGCAAAGCACCATGAGTTAGAGCAGGGGCCTGCACATCTGTTTGCGCCCCTGTGTATCTATATGAAACACTAATAAGGAAAGTTAATGAAGTTACAGCATGCACTGTATTTTTAGAAAGTGGACATTTATCCCATGTAAAAATATACTGGTTGCATCATATGTTGGTATGACTATTATTTACCACATTTTCCGTGAGGAAAGTTACATACCTGAGAAATACATGGTGTGACCTGGAAGTGGTAGAGACAAATGTTGGCCTAGCTTATTTATTTGGCAATTTAAAATTTCCTTCATGCATGTGACTTTTTAAATAGTTTTCTAAAATAAACATGAGATTGGAGGTGGCTGAAGCCAACAATGGTCTTCTCAGAAGTTAGTTTGTGACATCTGCCAAGATCGAATTGTGACATTGCATCAACATTCCTGGTTGGGCCTTTTCATGTTTGCTCAGTACCTGGATTTCCACAGCGCTGTCTCTTTTAGGTGTCAGTGTTAACTTGATACCTAGTTTATTTTTGCAGTTTTACACAAACACTCATGGCTGCGCTACAAATTCATCACAAGAGAAGACCAAAAAAAAAAAAATCATTCATAATATTCTACTCATCTACTTTGCTTCTGTGATGCTGCCAACTTTGCTGTAGGCTCCACATATCTGTCTGCATGGACTGACTGCATCTCTCTCTTCTTTAGTATGCAGTGTTATAGTCAGTGGGTTCCCCTCTTGGTCAGTGCAATTCTTTGATCTGTACCTTTGCTCTGAATGCTCCCTCTAATTTTGTGTGTGATGCTATGCTGCCCTCCTCTTGCGCCATTACCTTGCACCAGCTATTGAGGTGGATTCTCTTAGGGCGCTTGTACACCTGACAAAAAATGTCCATTTTTGTGGTTTAATTGCATCATGCTGTACACATGTGGGGGGTTCTTACAGTTTAAATGAGTTTGCTACATTGCAAACTAAACAGCATCTGCATATAGTTTAGTTTGCAGCTTAGCTATTTGTAATGTTGCAACCTTTGATAGCTGACCCCCCTGCTGCAAGAGAAGTGGGCTGAAGGCATAAGCGGTGAGGGGCCCAATTGCCCCCCTTTTTTTTTAATCCAGCCCACATCTCCCATGGTTGGGGAGCAAGTTGCCAGTGGGCCAAGCAGCCCCTGAGCTGCAGAGGACCCTGGTCCTTCCTTCCACAACCAAGCGGCCCTGGGGGGCACCACCACTGTGGAGGGAAGGACCAGGTCCCCTTGCAGCTCAGGGGCTCCATGGCCTGGTGACAGCTCATGTGGGTAGGCTCCACTGAGAAAAAAAAAGCTGTGAGGAGCCTGATATTTTTTTTCTGTGGAGCCTGCTCCTTTCTCCCACAGCTTGGTGGTAAGTTGCCAGGGGGCCCTGGACCTTTCCTCTACAGTGGCAACAGTGCTCCCTCGGCAGCGGGGGTCCTTCCCCCATGGTGGTGATGCTCCCCAGGGCCACCTGGGTGGGCTGCTGGTGGGCAGGTACTGCACCTTGTCTCCCAGCCATAGGAAATATGGTCAGGCTCTATGGGAAAAAAAAAGATCGGGCCTCTCACTGTAACAGCGATGAAAGCCCCTAAATTGCAACAGTGGATTTTTAGTCATTGCAATTAAAAATCCAACATTTCAATTTAAACCCCTATCATGTGTACAAATGGCCTTATGATACAACTTGCTGGAAGCCTAGACTTTATTTCCATATTGCAACTCTTTGTTTCCCCTCCCTTCAATCCCTACCCATTGTCATTCTCAGTTTTGACGTGCTTTTCAATATGCCTTTAAAACCTTATAATTAAACAGATCCCCCAAATATGAAAATGCCAAACAGTACCAACTTTTAAAGTTGCCTTGTGTTATTCTGATGTTGCAAAGCCCTGTTGGACTCCACTTGCAAAGAAATCTTCCAGTGAGGTAAGGCCAGCACAGTGGCTTTGTGGGATAAAGGTGTGTATCTGAGCTGTTGCCATGTCTCAGTGATCTTCAGGTGCTAGATTTTCCCTTTGGAGCCATTGGCGGCTGATGGAGAAGTAGAGACTTCTCCAATTTTTGCTGAAGTTCAGGCTGGAAGCCAGATGACCTTTGGATTGAGGCAGCCCTCAATGGTCTGGCATTGTATATTGCTTGGCTGGACCAGGGACTCTAATTCAGACTCTGAGTCTAAGTATTGACTTACTCACCTCCTTCCCATTTTTGACATTGCTATTAAATTGCTTACCTTGATTCTGTATCCAGTCAATGGGGAAGTCAGTGAGATGCATGACTTCACCGTCTAAAATATTTATGTAGCAAAGATGCCAACAGTTTCTCTTTCTGTGTTTTACATTTCACTTATTCTGCTGCCTAGGTAAGGTTTGAGTGTTGTGTTTTAGAGCCAAGATTTTCCATCTACTGATAAGTGGTTATCAGAAACGGGATTTTTATGTTAGATTTAAAATGCTGATAGGCCATTATTGCCAAATTTGCCAGCATTTATTCATGTTTAGTTTACCAATTCACTTCTTCTGTTTATGCAAAATATTGGTATCCAGACTCAGCTAATGTAGCCTAAGCAGAATCCTCTTAGCTCTTTAAACTGATTAGGGATATTTTCCTGAAGGAACTGAAAATAAAAATTTTCCCCCTTTGCACTTAGATACAAAACATATTCTGCTACTGAAAACTCTCTTTGAGCTAATAGATAAGAGGCAGACAGCATGGAAAGCCTACAGTACTATCATTTTCTACAAATAGCCAGGATTGCTTCACTTGTTATGTCAAATAAACCTTCAATGTATATTAGGACATGACATCATAGCTATATGTGACACTCTAGATAACACTTAAGAATGTGAGAATTTGGATCAGACTAATGATTCATTCTGTCCATTATCTTGTCTCTGGCAGTGGCCAGTACTGGATGCTTCAGGGGAAGGTGTTAAGTCCCGGTAACTGACAATCAGGCAATATACCATATCTATGAGGGCAATATATTTTTCTTGAAGTGAAAATGGTTTATTTCTTGAAGGCTGTGTGTCAAGTTTCTTCTTTTAGTTTTATTCCTGCTGCTGTAAATGTGGTAGATATGTTTTAATTGTACAACTGCCTAATCCTAATTCATAATTGTAGGAATCCTAGTAAATTCTTGGTTTCTGTGTTATTTTATGGCAATGGATTCCTCAGATTACTTTATTACACCGCGGAGCATTATTTTCTGTCAGCCAATATTTTCTTTCAGTTAGTTAGATTCATTATTTTTTAATGTAATTGGTTGCCCCCTTTTAGTAAGATGCGAGATGATGATGAGTATGAGCGCTCAGATGACCTTTCCTATATAAAACTAATCATTTTATGTACTTTTATCACACACACTTTTATTTGTCTACTATCCAAACTAAATACTTCTAACCTTTTTAATATTTCCTCATGCAGAAGTGTTCTAATAACTCTGACAAGTTTTTCTCCTTCTCTGGACCTTTCCTATTTCTGCCATATCCTTTTTGTGAGAGTTGGTAGCCAAACCTGAAAATAGTTGGCTACATCCTCAGCTGGTGAAAATGGTTGTAGGTTCATTTAATCTCGGTGGAGAGATGCAGAAGTACAAGAACTGAGGATATCCTGAGAGTGTGCTATTCATTTTGTAGTGGCATTGTAATATTTTTGCTATCGTTTCTATGCTTTTCTTAATGTCAGTTGCATATTGAGACAAAACCTCTGTCAGGCTGTTCACAATTTCTTTTAGGTATTCTTTTTTTGCTTGTTTATAGCTAACTTTAAAATCAACTATTGTGTTTGAAAAATTCAAACTGTTCCTTATCGTACACTTATCTAAAATGAATTTCATCATTTACACCGTTCACCACAATCATTTTGCTCAATCAACTACTTAGTGTCATAATAGTGTTTTGTGAGGGACTTTTTGAAAGTCAAAATAAAATATGTATCTCTTTAGATGGATGGCATTATTCTTTGTCGTTGTGATCAAGCACTTGTTTAGCAAACTCTTAACAATTTTAGCAGAATTATGGATTAGGTTCCCTTATCACATCCTCTATTTCTTCTGTATTTTTACAGTAGCCACAAGCTCATTTCTGAAAGAAGGAGTCATAGGGAACTCTGAGACATAAATTAAGTTTTGTTAAAAGCTTTGTAGGGTTTTGAATAAATGTTTGTTCAGCTTGCAGATAGAACACTAGAGGGGTATCTTCTTTCAGTCGCTTGCAGTAAGAGGCCAAAGAATCTTTAAAAACTCATAGCCCAAAAATCATGAATTATCCAAATACATATAGGAGTTCAATTTATTTCACAAGACCAGATAATTTTATGAAGTTCTTTTCCTTGTCTTACCCCTACTGCAATTATCACTGGCTAAGAACTAAAAGAAAAGTGAATCAACCACATGGATTAGAAACCTGCCAAACTATTAGTTTCCCTAGAAATTAGAACCCAAGAAAAGATCCAGTCGTCAGTAGCTCTTCTTCCTTTTGTTGTTGTTGTTGCCTTTGCTTTTTGGTGCATTAATACTTGGAGATTCAGTTGCAGGCTACAACATATAGATCAACATTTGTATGGTAGTGAAAAGCAGTGTTCATAATACCAAAGGGATTTTTTATAGGGGGTGAGGGGAGACATTGGCAGACTGCTCAAGTAGACCACTAGGAATTTGTGCAAACCATTGTTTTTCAATTGTATATGAATATTGTTTTGTTGTTCATTTTTTTCATTAGAACCTTCAGTAGGGAAGAGACTGTAATGTGTTATAGAGCACCTTTTAATGATTTTTTCTATCTCCTTTTTTACAAGGTCACCACAACTAATAATTTCAGCCCCCTTTTTACCAGACATTTGAAATTTTGAAGATGATTTTCTTACACCTTGTTTTTTAATTGGAGCATTCCTTTCATGCCATCTGTCTGGATATTTATGGCCTTTCTGGTCCTTTCAAGTCCAGCAGATGCTCTTTGGTTTCAACTATGGAATTCCAAGAGACTAAGAAGGTCTAGAAATATGCTTCATTTGTTTGCCTTAGTCTCATTTTTTCCCTTTCAGTATTTCATGTGGTATGGCTTTGTGTTTACATATTTAAAGAATCATGTCCTCAAGATTACCACTGTAGACTAGACTTTAAGTCCAGAACTCATTATTTTCATTAGAAATTAGGTGCCTCAAGACTCATGATGCTGAATTTTTACAAGAATTTAAAATGGCTTTTTAGCACAGCGAGGCTCTGATCCTGTAAATACTTACTCCAAAGGGAGTCAAGTTTACTCAGTTGCAACCAGAAAACCTTCAGCACTTTGCAGCATTGACACACTTGCTATCACCAATGCAAACAGAAATCTTTCCCTGAGATTCAAATGAAAGTTGGTCCAATCCTGCTAAACCTTATTTATGCGATGAATGCTGATTCACATGACTAGTGCCAGTGATTGCATGAGCTTTCTTATCCGAAATAAGGATTCCCGGATGAAGCCCAATGGAAATAAGGGATAGTGATAAGGGAATTTATTAGTTGTTCCTTTTTAACCCAGCAGCAGAAGTGTAAAAAATAATTTTTACTTAGGGGGAATTGTATTGAAATTGATTTTTGTTCAGATTTGGCACTACATGCAATGCACTAAACTTTACTGCCTGCAGAGCAGGGTCAAAATCCAACCAAGTAACTAGGGTCAAAGGTATTTAGGCACCTAATGCCTAATGAAAATTGTGAGTTCTGGTCTTAGAGTCTAGTCTAGAGTGAGACATTTGGGGCACTAACAAGTGGCATTTGTTGTGATAGGCTTCCTGAAGGGCATGGCTGCAGAGTAATTTAAAAGGGCCCAACCCCATGACAATCTGAACCCTCATGTAATGAGGGTTCAGATGAAGGCACTCCAAATGAAAGTGCCTTCATTAACTTATGTCAGGATGCTCTCAACACTGGTTTCAGAAGGGGAGGATGGAAAGACAGTGGAGGGAGTTGCATCTGGGGTTTGCCCAGCCAGTGCTAATAGGTGAGGCAGGTGGATTGGAGCCTCCCTGAGGTGGGGAGTGGGGGCTCCAATATACCTGCCCCACCCTCCAGCATCAGCTGGGCAAACCCCAAACCAAGCTCCTTCTGCTCCTTTCCGCCCCTCCCATTCTGAAGACAGTGCCAGGTCTGGGAGGGGGTAGAGGTGGGGCTAGGGGAGAACAACTGCAGGCTTGCAGCTGCTCCGTACTGCAGCTCAATCCCCCACCAGTGAATGTCTGTTGGGTCTGGAGGATTGCTGTACCTCATGGCACTTCCTTGGAAGCACCATGAGTTAAAGCAGGGAGCTGAAGTTCTGTCTGTGTCCTTGAGCACAACTAAATCACAAAGCTGTAACATGATTTGCCACATTTGCTCTGGAGAAGTTTTTCTTCTTTTCTGACTTCATACCCCTACAAGCACTTGTAATAGATGTAATTCAATTGTAGATTTTCCTGCCATGTTAGTAAAAAAGTATGGCTCTTTAAGGACCAGCACAGAAAATAGGAGGCTGTTCTAAAATTCTGAACTGAAAAAGGGATAGTTTCCAGTCAACTTCATGTAGAACCTGGCTTCTATCAGGGTAAACATTTCATTTATCCCTATAACATAATTCTGAAGCATTTTGAAGTGTCGTCATGTGGTGAGTTGCTTCTTTTAGGATTTCAAATCTTACCTCTTCTAGTGGCAGTGGAGTTTTACTGAAATTCTTACCAATAAAAACTGCCAGCCCTGACTGCTAATTGCTTAGCAGTATGTGTTTCAGCTTTGTTTCCTTTAGCAGCTTCATAGCAATTGCTTTCAGTAAAGTACTACACTTAAGATGAGTAGAATAGAAACAACATTTTGAAAATAGCCTCTCCAAGTACCCCAGAGATATCTCCTACTGGAACCTGATGGGAAAAGTAAAAATCCTTGGAGTCATATTTTTGCCAAGCCTTTATGAATTGAAAGCTGTGAAGAAGCTTGACCCTCATTTTCATCTTACCACAAATCATTGTATTTACATATATTTTATATCTTTTCGATATTAAAGTAGCCTATACTATTGCCACTGTCACAAAGAGCCCTTTTAAAACTGTGGCCAGCAATTTTTAATTTATTAGGGAGCAGTTTTTCAAAGCAGAAAGGAGAGTTAAGTGCCCATCTCTCATTGACTTTCAATGATATGTCTGAAAATCTCCTGCAAGATAGCTCATAAATACTTCACCAAATATGGCTTTGCTTAGGCTGAAGGGTAAGAATTTGGGTGTATGAACCTTGCCTCCTTCTGATCTGTCAAACTTCTAGCAATCTTTTGGAACTGTATGAATAATAAGTAATGACCTTGGGATATGGGTGGCCAACAGGGAGCAGTGTTATTCCTTTGCAAGATAAAAGTGATTTTCTTTTTGTAAGAATGGTTCTCCTAGTAAAAGAACATTAGCTGGCAATACTTTGGATTTTACTGATATTTCCAGCATTGTTTTGTATTCCCAAATAGAAGGTATCTCAGTTATCCTTTATGTCCACAATTAAAGAACATAATGATACCAAGGTCTGTGTTTATGCCCTACATAGCAATGATAATAATGTTCTTTGTACCGTGTGAGGGCAGGAAATCAGGGTGGAGTCATTGTGGAGGTGGGTGGTCAATTGATCTTAGATTTGAGATACCTGGGTTGTAGTCCACTGACCAGCTGTATGACCCTTAGTTAAGTCACTTCATTTTTCTGTAGCTTCTCACGAGTTTTCTCTCTCATATCCCCAGATTGTAAGAGAAGTCTATAATAACATGAGCTTCTGTAGTACCTAGCGCAACTTGAGTGATGCCTCTAGGAGCTACTATTCTACATATACCTGTAATAATGTTAGAAAGGGGTTTTCCCCTGGTAAAACAGGTATTGAAAAAAGTACATAATCCCAAAAGTACTGATGTTGCTTGCTGCAGAGGACTAAATTAAAGATGTCTTTGGTCTGAATTGTCTTGTTTCTGTTGTTTAATACCAGAGGTTTATTCTAAGAAGTGTCATTTTTGTGGTTTAATACACTGCACTGTGTTTGCAGTTGCTGTGTCATGTTTATATATGAATACTTTTGCACAGAAGAAAATGAAATAAGACATTATGAAGTTTAAGAAAAATCTGTCTCTGACCACCGATGTGGTTTTGGCCTCAGGTGCAGCCCAGAGCTAAATAAAGCTACATCCATTATAAGTAGGTTAAACCCATGGTAAACACATAGCCAGAAGGCTTTTTTTTTTTTTTTTTACCCATAAGGAAGATAAAGCTTTTAAAGTATTTTTTCCTCCCATGTTAAAATGAGATTATATTACATCACCTCCAGCAGAAGGATGAGGAAGAGACTGAAAGGAAAGTGCCAGCTAGCCAAAAATCAACTATTTTATTTTGTTTGTTTGATATATTGGCCCAGACTAGCCTGCAAATAGTCTTGTTTGGTTTTGCGAGAAGATTGTTTTCACAATGTCATTTAACATATGTTATCTGAAAACCCCGTGATACTCTCCTCCTACATATGTCCCCTTCCTCTCCAAAGAGCTCCAAAAATCAGTGCATCCTAGGGAAAGAGGAGGCACAAAAGGGGAAATCATGGTAAGGAAAGATACTCCCATGTCTGCACCGTTGCTAGTTTCCTAGCTGGGAGAAAAGGGGAAACTGTTTCAGAGACGGCTGCCATGCAGAAAGGATGTCGCTTGTCTCTTCCCTGTTGGCTGAAGCTAGGAAAGATGTAGGTGGTTAAAATCCAGGAGGTTGGATTGATTTGTTCTGGGTTTGCAGTTTGTTTGGGGGAAAAAAGCAAGCCTTGAAGACTGAGAATTGACATGACCTGTACACAGTGCCTTCCCTCCTCACTCTCCCCATTCTTTAGTCAATAAGTGCACTGTCCAGGCTGCTCTATGTTAGTTCCCTTCTTTCTTATAACCTCACAGTACACTGTTCTGTGGCATATTGCTCTGGGGCTAGGAACAGCAGTTACACATAAACTGGTTTAAGTGATTAGACAGGTTTAAACCTGTAACAGAACATAAGTACAGTGCACATTAACCAGTTTCAAAATGCCCAAAACTGGTCTGAGAGAAAC
The DNA here is from genome assembly GCF_030867095.1 of Alligator mississippiensis. Lineage (NCBI taxonomy): Eukaryota > Metazoa > Chordata > Crocodylia > Alligatoridae > Alligator > Alligator mississippiensis. The sequence continues at coordinate 59,159,048 of NC_081833.1, read as the reverse complement.
CTGGTTGAATGTAGTATCAGACTTAACTGATTTGGGTCAAATTGTTTTATATAACTGCGGTCCCAGACTCTGTCCTGGTTAAGTTAAACCAGAGTCCCCAGGCATCTCAGCATGCTCTGCAGCCCTGGGCTGGGCTGGGCTGTTTGCTCCAGAGAGCAGGGCTAGCCCTGCCCCTCTGCTCTGTAGCCGGAGCAGGGACATGGGCTTGGCTAGATGCAGGCCTGGCATGGCCCCCTGAAGCAAAGGGAACAGGGAGGGGGTTTATTATTCCTCCCACTGCGGGGTTGCAGCCAGGGTCTGCCTGTAGCAGCCCCTGTCAGGCTTCCCCCCCTTGTTGCTTGAGTGGAGTGGGGCTATTCTGCCTTTGTCACCTCCAGCTGCCACTGCCACTGCTGCTGCTGCCGCCGCCGCCCCAGCCCCTGCCCCAGCCCCTGCCTCACCGCTCTGGGTGGGTGGGCGGGAAGCTTGAGCCTGGTGGCTTCTGCTCAGCACATAGAGCTCTGCTTCCAGCTCCTAGATGCCTTCCATCTGCTCCGTCTGCCCAGCATGATGAGCAGCCGAAGATGGGTCCGCATGCACTGGGCTGAAGCTTTCCCCTGTCCTAACCCCCTCCCCCCCCACCTGGAATGGTGCATCGGGGCAGGAGTGGGAGGAGGGAGAGCCACCGGAGGCAGGGAGAAGCTACCCATTGGCTGGGCCCAGCAGGGCTGTTCTGCTCCTTTCACCTCCAGCTGTGGATCCTGCTCCTGCCACACTGAGCTGTGCCGCTCCAGTGGCTTCTGCCCAGCATGTGGAGCTGTGCCTCCAGCTTCCACTCATTGTGCCCACCTGCAGGGGCTGCTCATTGCATCAGGCAGGCAGAGCAGATGGAAGGTGTCTAGGAACTAGAACCAGAGTTTCATGAACTGGGCAGAAGCAGCTGGGCTCAGGCTTCCCACCTACCCACCCACAGTGGCATGGCAGGGACAGGGCTAACTGGAGGTGAGAGAGGCAGAGCATCCTCGCCAGCTGCTGCCAGCATACAGCTTGTGGTGCAGCTGCAGCATCTGGGTGCTGCACAGGACAAGGGGTATGGTGGTGGCTGCCAGGCACCGGGCCCTCTGGTCCCACCAAGCTGGCCTGGGCAGTCCACTACCCAGTCAGCCCCACCTGTGCCACCAGGCCTGACTGTCATAGAGCCATATCTGGCTGGGAAGAGCCCTGTCCCCAAGGCCTGGCCCGGGCTGGCCCTGCTGGGCCCTTCTTAGCCAGGTGCAGCTCCATGACAGCCCTGGGCATGGGGAGCTGCGAGCAATCTGGCCATGCAGCTCCCATGGCCCCAGCCCGAGCAGAAGCCTGGTGGGAAAGGCCTGACCCCTATGGCCCAGCCTAGGCTGGTCCCTCTGTGTCTGTCTTCAGCAGTGTCTGCAGACCGGCTTGGCTCAGCCCCCCAGATCCAGCTGCAGCCACAGCCACGGGCAGATGCCAGGGTTATGCCAGCCAGCTCTGGCTAGGTTCCCTGCCGCAGGAGCAGTGAGCAAGGGGGAAAGCCGGGCAGACCCTGGCTGGGGTCCTCATGCCAGAGATGGGAGACAGGGGAGTTTAATTCCCCCATCCCTCTTCACTTGAGGTGTTGAGGCATCTAGCCTCAGGGACAAGCCTGGCAAGGGCTGCTTCCCCCTTCCCCCTCAGGCACATCCCATCTGGGGTCCCTACAGGGGAGGGCAGTGGTTTAAACTCCTCCCCAATTATACTTAGCCACCTGCTGGGGCCTGGCCATGCCCCCAGGTCAGGTTCTCTCCAGTCTTGCGGCTGCTGAGGAAGGGAAAGGAGGGCTCCCCTCAGCTTCTAGCCTGAGCCACTGCAGGCATGTACCTGTATTTTGGAATCAAAAGTGAATGTCTATTCACTTGCAAATCGGTTCAATCTATGCAGGTTAGACTAACCTGAAAAGATTGAATCAATCCAGGCTCAGACTTTTTGAATATCAGTCCTTAGCCTGGGAGATAGCAGGAATGTACAGAAATCGATCCACAGCTGTACACAAGCTCACAGGAATCTTCAGCATTCTTATATTAGGTCTCTCTGTACTGAACAAATCTCTTGTCCTGAAAAAAGTCAGTGGCCAGTGGAACCTCAGTTACAATAGAAATAGGAATGACATATTCCTGGACGAAATGAAGGGATGTAGTGCCACCATGATCCATAGAGCTTGGAGCTTAAACCACTTCTGAGCTGCATGGCTGGCTGGATGGAACTTGATTTTCCAGTTAAACCATTGGTAACAAGGGGATAGTTTGGTTTTGAATTTGATGGAAGCAGATGATTTAAATCTTTAAATGGTAAAGTAAAAATGCACACATGTAGATGAGGTTGTTATAAAGGCAAATATCTCTCAACTTGTTCTGTTTTTTCCCTCTTGCCATCCTTTTTTTTACCTGTTTAAAATAAAAGAGATAAGTAGATGATAAAGTCATCTGAATTCTAACATGGGCATAGATCTCAGTAGTTTTAATTCCTTTGTTTCTGGTTCCCATTGTTTTTTGGGGGAAAACAAACTTTGTATGTATGCTGCTACATTTACGATGCAATACAGAACTGTCAATCAAATGTAATCAAATCCCATGTTTTTTGGTTTGGCCAGGTTCTACTCTCATGTGCCCTGGATTGGTATGGCGATTCATTTATGTCACTTGATGGATCTTATCAGGAGAAATTGGGAAGCATTTTCCCTCTGAAATAGTTTCTTGTAACCAAGAAATACTTGTGCTGTATAAAAATATACTCAGCATATTAACAAGAAATATTTAAAAAGAGTTGCTAGAATTGGAATCCAAGCTGGTAACATTAAATTAAGGGAATCTATGTAAAACTAACTTATGTACCCATTATTAACCATTAATCTTAAAATAGATGAATTCATAGATGTTGGAATCATGCACTGATAATTTAATATAAATGTATTAGGCTTGCTAATAATACTCTGCCAAAGACTGTTTCATGCATCTGAAAGAAACCAGGGCCTAACTAATAGTACTTACATAATTTCAGACAGTATCTTAGTTGCAAAATATACATTATGTGTTACAGAATTTGAAAAGATAAAAACATTTTTTAAACGTTCCCCTTATGCTTCTATTGTATTTTTACTTTATTGCTGGTGATTTCTACTTTTGACTAGCTAATGGGAATGTATTTTTTCTCTGCATTGCTATTACCTCTTCCTGCTACTTTCCAGGTCACTAATTTTTCTGCTTAGAGTTCATTCTGCTTAGACCGATATGCTGTCTTTTTTAATGAGGTTATTTCTGGGTTATTAGCCTTCCTGTTATATGATACCTTATGTGAAAGACCTAATTGATGTAAATCAAACATAGCTTGCAGAAGAAAATCAAAATGATCTTTCAGATATTTTGTAGGTTCATGTGTATCTCAGGAATTTTGTATTTAAAGCTACTTTTTAGACAAGAGGGTTATATGTGGCTAATAACACAAATAAATCCTTTTTTATTCATACATTAACAGGTTCAAAGAAGTGGAAATTGAAGAAATGCATTGGCATTTGGGTTTGCTGAATAAGCTTTAGATAGAAATTAGACTGAAAAGTATTTAGTGGGAGGGGTTTAATTGTACAGTTCAATAACCTCAGCAACATTTTTTTTATTACAGCATTTTTACATAAGCCGTTAAGCTTTAGGTTAATTTTTACTGATATTTTCTCGTCAGATTTAATAAATGGAAGTTTAAAATACAGCGAAGAATAGGCTATACCTTGTTATTTCTTTTATACAAATCATACATACTGCCCTTTTAGATTGTATTTTTGTTGTGAATTTTCAGTCAAAAAGATTGTGTTACTATATTTTACATTTTATTTTTAAAAAAATTGTGCCCATCAGACGCATCCAAAGGAATTATGCGACTTTCATATGTATCTTTTAATTTTAGAGAAAAGTAAAATGTAATTTGTTTTTTATCACAGAGGTTTTACTGTCTGACCTCCACTGGTCAAATTAAAATATTCTCTTTTACAAGTAGAAATACTCATCACTCATTCATCTACTTATAATATACGCATACTATTGTGTGAGAGAGAGAGTGAGAGTGTGTGTGAGAGTATGTGTATCTGTGTTTGTGTTTGTGTGTAAAATACACACACTAAAGTGCTATCTGATAAGCTTTGTGTTCCCAGTTTACTAACTCTAGTAAACTGAAGTTTGAGTTTGTCCTTTCAACTCTCCAGTTAGCTCACTGGCCAGTGAGACAGAGAATATCTTCCCTGTGCTCTAAGCTTGGAATATTCAGGGTCCTGGCCTGTCATTATTACTAATGTATTTAACCCTTATATTATAGTATTCACCATAGACCTCAATTAGGCCATGGCTCCATTTTGATATTTGTTGTACAACTACATAAATCATCCAGATAGTAAAGGAAGAGCCTTACTTGAAAGACCTTTGTAGCTTTCCAATCTAGTATGATACGATTTACTATGCTGTGGCACAGAGCTGCTGAGCTTTGGTTATGCTGGCCAGCAATCTATTATGAAGCACCAGGAGAAGAGCAAGGTGATCAGCAGGGGTCCTGATTTTCTCTGTTTAAATATTCCAAAATCTCTGATACCCCCCCTCCTCCTGAAATTCTCTGATTAAAAATCCCAAAATCTGTGTTTTTCCATGATTGAAATGAAACACCACTATATCTATATCTATATCTATATCTATATCTATATCTATATCTATATCTATATCTATATCTATATCTATATCTATATCATCTATATCTAATCAGTTGAACACAAGGTTTTATTGATATATTTACAATTTTAAAGCAATTTGGAAGCCTACCACTACCTCAATAATTATAATAAATTCAGTTCTAAATTCCTATACATTTTAGCATTTAATTTTTTTTTAATCATGGAAAATTAGAGCACCCCCTGCCCACTCACTCACCAAGATGTGGGTCCAGCTGCGGCTCTGTCCCCCCTTGCTTTGCAGTGCTGAGCTCCCTCTCATGCTAGTTCTCACCTGCTGGGCCATGGTGATGGCTTCTGCCTGGAGCAGTTGTATGAGTGCAGAAATCATGTGCTCCCCTGCATCTTCCTGCTGTGTCCCCCTGTATTTGACTCAGCAAGTACTAAATGACTGCGTAGTAACAACTGCATAGTTGGGGGCACATGTAGATGCCTCACCTGGAGTACTGTGTCCAATTTTGGGCCCCATCCTTCATGAAGGAGATGGACAGTTTGGAAAGAGTCCAGTACAGAGCAACAAAAATGATTAGAGGTCTGGGAAGCAAGACTTGTGAGGAAATGCTGTATGACCTAGGGTTATTTAGGCTGGAGAAGAGAAGACTGAAGAGGGGTTTGATAACTCTTCAAATATATGAAGGGTGTTTACAGACAGGATGGAGATGGGCTTTTCTTTGCGGCCATAGGAGCAATGGGCTCAAGATGTAGCAGAAGAAATTTAGGTTGGACATCAGGAGGAACTTTCTTACTACGAGGATAGTCAAGCATTGGAACAGGGAACCTTGAGAAATTGTGGAATCTCTATCTTTGGAAATCTTCAAGAGCAGGATGGACAGACACTTGGCTGGCATGCTTCTGCCTTCGTCAGGGATTGGGCTAGATGACCTCATGAGGTCCCTTCTAGCCCTACTTTCCTGTTAAACCTATGATCCTATGAATCTGTGAAATATGCGATCTAAGTATGAATGATTGTTTGAACCATTGCTAGTTTAGCCAGCCTTCCCAAAAGGTTCAGATCATTTGAGCTGTGCTCTTTAAGTAGAGGTACAAATGTGGTAGAACATGAGAGTGACTATGTAAATTCTTATGTTTCAATGTCAGAATATATTCAGGATCAACCAAATATTTTTGCAGGAACCTGAACAGGCTCAAAGTGAGCTGAGTGCCCTGATATTTAATATAAAAGTATTTGTCTAAAGAAAGTATGTTTCTCCATACTTCACCTGCTGAGTTTTTTAGTAAATATTGAATAGTTTGGAAAGTTACAATGAATTTAAAAAAAGAACTTTTTTTTCCTCAAGGACTACTAGATTTGTGAAGACGCGTTACAGAAAATGTCATCACTCTAAGTAACAATTTAACATTGTTTTCATGGTAGAGAAAGCGTAAGCAAAGAAGTTTCTGTAAGTGGAAGCTCTATTAATATTTGTTTAAATGCGGAGGGAAAAGAGAGGAAGATAGAGCATCTGACAGATTTTGGTTCAGTTTGAAAAGTTCTGTATCCCCAGAAAAAATTCACTTTTGGGAAGCAATTTTTATTTTTATTTTTGAGAGTGCTTATAAACCAGTTGATGCATACAACATTGGTTTAAAGCTCAAATCATTGAGTTTTGGTAAATACTGTACTTTGTCTCTCAGACATGAATTACAAAATTACCCAAATATCTAATATCTAAATACAAATATCTAAAACAATTTTTGCTTCATAAGGAAGTTGTGGGATATGTGTATGTGACTACTAACTCATACATTTTCCTAAAAGGAGCACCCTAAATTAATAACTTTCCAAGAAATAAATGTAGCTATATATGTGCCACCACCTGGACTTTGCAGATGCCACTGAATCATAGAGAAAAGAAAAATTATTTAATATTTTCTTAGGTAGGAGGAAGACGGAGAATGATGCATTTCAAATAAGTAATGCCACTGATCTCCATCCTTTTCCTTGAAAGATGAGGAAAAAAACTCAGATTGGTGACGTGGAAAACTGAGTTATTAAAAAGATAGAATAAATCCAATCTGTAGTTTTTATATGTTTTTAATGAAAAATGAAAATAGTGTAAAGATATGGATTGATCCATATAATTTTAAAATATTTATGTTATTTAATGAAAACAATCAGAGGTTTGACAGCTAAAGTCTAAGGAGCACAAATAGTTTTAGTAGCAGATCTAGGACATGTCTGTTGGCTTTGTAAAGTTAGATGAGTCAGGTTCTAAGCTAATGACTTTTAATATACCATTTGGACATTATAAATTTAAGTGAATGCCTTTTGGTATTAGTTCCACTACTGTGGTATTTCAAAAAGTCACTGCACAGATTATGAGATTTGCATGAGTTCAAAAACTCAGAGAACACAACAAAAGGCTTAGGCAAAGGGAAAAGCTTAAATGTAACAGGTAGGCTGAAACCAGTTTCTTCGGGCCTTGTTGCTCTGTGTGTTTTATAGTAGTAAGCATTGCCATACTGTATTAAAAGTTAACACATGTCCTGAGTAGTTGTACAGTAATGCTTACTATTTTCTCAGCCCATTCTGGACAGTGCTGGGTCCAGCTCCTGCCCCCTACTGCCAGCACTGACTCTGGCACTTGACACAGCAGCTTGCATGTCCACGCACATGCCTTGAGCCTGTGCTCTCCTTGCTGCATTCCCAGCATTGCCCATCCCATGAGCACTTGTCTTCGGCACACCAGGGCATACTTGGACTCTTCCATTGGCTTTGGGAGGAGGGAGGCACAGGCAGCAATGTCTGGGAGAGGGTGCTGCTCCTGGCACTGGATTGACACTTGGTTGGATTCATGGGGTGAGCTGGGTCTTTTCCACCGGCAGTCTTGAGCCAACAACTCTTGTGTAGTGCTGAATTGGGTCTGACAATCACCTGATTGTTGGTCATAGCCTTTGTAAACTACTGGAGCTGGTTCAAGACCCCTCAATGGTGCTGGGACTGGAACCAACAATCAGCTGATTGTTGGTCCCAGTCCTCACACCTCACCAGAATCTTGAACTCAGACTATCTCTATGGAGCAGTTCCAAAATAGCCAAACGTGTGTTACTTAATATGATCTGGACACATTCTTCCCACAAAACTGCCACAGTGTGATCACATTTAGCATGCATTTTATTGCTTGAACACTGGACTCTTGTGTTTTATGTGCAGATAGCATTCCAAAGTGTAATGTGCTATATGGCCCTTTATTGGATGTAAATTGGCTTAATTAATGAGACAGATTAAATAAAAGCAACGGATGTAATTACTCTCCAACATATAAAGCAGATCTACAGTTATAGTGATTAATATCTATTTTGAAATTTTTTTTCCTAAACCATTTCTATTAGAAATTTCTTGTGGACATTGTTGAATGACATTACCTGGTATTGGGAAGGTGGACATTAACATGTATTTTGACTAAAGGACACTCACCAGCTGACCTTAATAGACTGCAATTTAACTAAACCAGTTGCACTGTCAATAGATATCATTTCTGAAGGGCCATCTCCAAGGACTGGAAGAAGTAGATAGATGCATTTGAGATTGCTTTAAAAGGAAAAAAACAAAAAAATGGGCAAAGTAATACTTGAAGATTGAAAATGAGATATTAATTACTACTGAAAGCAAGTCTCTTACTCTGATAATATTGTAGCAGTTATGTCCAACTCATTACTAACGCTTCAGTTGATTGAATTATGACATTGTATTTTATAACTTCTGAACAGTACTGTAATTTACACCCTTCTTTTGTACTCTGTAGTATCCTGCCTATTCACCATGAATGGCACATAATTAAGGCATGACACCAAATATTGCAGCTATTAATCTACATACCTGCCTCAGTTATATATGGCTTACCAATCTCTTGCAATGGGTGTATTATTACAGAACTTAATTAATTGCACAATATTATACCTATTGAATTTTTTCCCTATCTTATATGGGGATCAGTATATGAAATCTGGAAAATTTTCATGAACTAACAATCCAAAATACAAAAACATGTGTTGTTTAATTGAAGGTTTATCATTTTGACATTTTCAAAATATTTAATTTCCATGTCAATCTTTTAAATTTATTTTTTAATACAATTAGCTTAAAGATTCATTAAAAACTTGCCAAGCAGCATTACTTTTTTCTCTATCTTTCCCTATAGCCATTAGCAGCACTTCTGGAAACTGCTGTGAATTTACCAAATTGGAAGATTTCTTAACTTCACGACAGAGACCCCTGTGGCCATGCAAGCTTTTGGAGTCTTCAGTTTAAAGGAGTAATTAACTGAGGCCTAAATAGGGGATGTTTATAGATGTGCTTCAGGAGTATGTGTGTGTGTGGGAGGGCTTTAATTAGAGGAGCTCTGAGTACCACTCCAATTAAAGCACCCAGAGTGTCACGTGTATCAGCGTCCCCACATAAAAAAATGGCAGTGGGGCACTTTAACTAAAGCTCATTGAATGAGCTTTAGTTAAAGCAGCCAACCACCATTTTTCAGTGCGGGGACACTGATACACATGATGTCTGCTGGATTGGAGTAATCACCACTAATTAATAATGTAACTAATACTATTATATATGACAAAGTAGAATTTCACTTTACAGAGCAACCAGGTAACTGAGAAGAACTTAATATACTGTAATTTAACTATACCAATTGCACAAAGAGGTATTATCTATCTATCTATCTATCTATCTATCTATCTATCTATCTATCTATCTATCTATCTATCTATCTATCTATCTATCTATCTATCTATCTATCTATCTATCTATCTTTGTACAATATATCTTTTTTCAGCCTGTAAGGTGCAAATCTACTCTGCCTTCTACTTGACATCAGATTAACATAGCTAACTTTGTCTCTATACAAATATATGTCTATATGTTTTTGTTGCTGAATTCAGTTTTAAGTATAATTTCAGAATAATACCTCTTCTGTGGCACCTGCTTTAACCAGCTAACCTGTTGAGTCATCAAACTCAGTCAGACTGTCATAATGAGTGAGAATTTCATTGCTGTAGTAGCATAAATAGGGGTGAGTAAGCAGGGCACCACCATGAATGGCCTGGCTACTGCTGCCACCCAGGGGGTAAAAAATATTTGTTATGTCTCTCCGTTGCTGCACTGAACTTTCTTGGACAGAGCAATGGACAGGTTGGATTTACGTCAGATATCTAAATGAATAACAGTATGTTCCACTTTATACAGTGCTTATATAACCCTTTCCAGTTCTACCTTATTTATGACCAAAGAGATGCAAGCAATTAAGAAGTGAAGGAAATCCTGCCTTCCAAGCAATGGGGTTTCAAAGAGGTATATTCACACCCACCTTTAGTAACCCAAACAGTGAGCCTACTGGGGACTATGGAGAAGGAGCTAAAGAACAGTAAATGAAACTGAAATTATACAAATGTAATAACCAAGCAGCCCTTGGAATAAAGCTTAGCGTTATCGAAAGGCCATTCAGAGAGTAGCAAAAACTGAGTATTTGTTTCATTCTACAGATTTCAGTAGTTATCTGTGAATAATATATTCCCTTGATAATACTCAAATTATTGCCATTGCTGCTGAATGAGTCAGGATGACCGATGTAAGGCATCTGGAACACACTTCCATCACAATTTCCTGTCATCAGAGATCTGGATGGCAGAACATCCCCCACAAGTACAGACTGGCCTATTTAATTGGCAGGATGCATATATCCTAATTCATTCTCAAGGTGGCATGTATTGATGATGGTTAATGTTATTTGAAAACAAAGTCCTTGGAGACAACTATCAATTCTTAGCATGCAGAAGGGTTAACCAAAAACAAATAATGAGTTTTTTTCATAGCACTTCCTTTCTCTAGTGGTTCTGTTTATTAATTCTATTAAGGTAATAATTTTCATTCAGCTAACATTGGAGTTTGGGGATCGTAGAACTGCTGGGTCTACCTGCTTAGGTATATAAGCAGCACATATGTAAAAACTACTGTATGTTCTTCTGGGTTTGGCCTTTCCTCTCCCCCTTCTTCAGACTGTTTATATTTTAAGTGGAAACCAAGTAAATATAGGACTTCATTGATATATTTTCTGCTTTAACAATTTAAAAATTGACTTGCTCAGTCATTTTCATGATTAATTAGCTTAGGAGAGCAAATGTTTTCAGACCCCTTTTTTGTCTTTATAGGTCTGTGGTGCTCTGTGCTCACTATGAAAGAAGGAATACTAGTCATGAAAATAGCCTGTAATGAGGTGGGAATGAAGGATAGATCACAACACTAAGTTGGTGTTATAGCTTATATCAGCCAGTGGCACTAAGAGGGTATCAGTCCTGATGTTTTTAAGAGGTGCTGGGTTTGGCCATATGCCATCTATGAAAGGCATCACCAGGCAAAAACATGCCTCTTCTTTTTCCACTCTTACATATTTGTATTGTGGCTGCAGCCACCATTGCTTTTGCTTGAATAGCGTTATATCTTGCACCTCTTCCAGTGCTCAGCAGAGGCTGGAGTTTGTCATATTAACTAGATCTTGCTATTCTTTTGGACTTTGAAGCAATTGCTTGAGTCACTTTGCAAAGGCATGCACCTTGCAACATATAAACACATCTGCAGAATCAACTGTATTCTTTTCTTAGAGGTTTTCTCATGCAGGAGCTTCCTGGGTCTATAGGTCTATACGTCCATTAGAAATTCAGATTTAAACAGGCTGCTTAGGATACATGCAGTCTGGATAATTAGGAATTGAGTATTCTGTTCAGGGTTTCCAACAGCTCTCACCCTTTGTCTGATTTTATGGAAGTTTGTTTTTAAGTTTGTTTACTTGCAAGTGAAATTTCTGTCCCATTTCTGTCCACCTTTGCTATCATTCACATAGATATGTATCACAAATTAGGGGCTGCTTGTGTGATTTGAAAAATGTGAGGGTATGGGCATAGATGTTTCAGGTGTGTTGAATATCATACTCCTTACTGGGGTTTTCCATTTGGCATGAGAAGGAGGAATGTTGTGTGACAGATTTATGGAAGAGTTTTTAGCATTTGCTATTTCAGGTGTATGAAGTGACTGGCACTTACTGCTGGGACTATATCGTAATTTAATAAACCTTTAATTCAGAGAAGTCTTTAAACTACTCAGAAAGAGCAGTTTAAACTCTTGTATCTGCCTGCCCATAAAAGATGGATAGTATTACCATTCACCTGGGGACTATCTTCATTAATACATTTGGACAAGATACCATTCACTTTTCTCCTCTGTGCTTTGTGTGGCATACTGAAGGTTCAGTCAAAAGTAGAATTGGGTGGGGAAAGGAACATCTAATTCTATTGGAATTGAATTTTCCTTTTTATTACTTTTGCAATTTACCATTTTGATGTATTCTTTTGTAATATTGTTCATTTTTACTACTGCAGTATTAGTATGATACACACATCAATTGCATTATGTTAACATCAAGTGTGAGTATTCTTTTTTTCCCTGGGCTGATAGTGATGAAAACAGTAGAAATAAGGCTGAGCTGGAAAGCATAAGGTCAAGTCCAGGACAAAACCTATGCAAAGTTTGAAGGAGTTGTAAGCAGACATGGGGTAACTGTGGGGTGGAGGTGAGAATGGGGAGGGACAATAGGGGCAACCACTCCAGGTGCTGAGTTGCGGGGTCAGGTGGAAAAATTAGCTGTTACCAGCAGCTACATGTTTGTATTTGTGATTGCAGCAGCAACTGGTTGTTGCTTCTGTGTTGCCCTAGGCGTTCAGTCACATCCCTATACTCCAGCATCTTGACCTCTGTTATAGGCCTACCTGGTATTTGCAGTTACATATGACTACTCAAATATCCCTGACAGGTACTCAGAGAGAACTCTTCAGTCAATGTCTGTTTAAAATATTGTTCATTACTGTGGCTTGGTACATTCATAGATTCATAGATGTTAAGGGCTGGAAGGGACCTCATGAGATCAGCAGGTCCAGCCCCACTGTACTTGCGCAGGAAATACTGCTGAGGTCAGATGACCCCAGCTAGGTGAATGTCCAGACTTTTTTAAAGATTTCCAGAGTAGGTGTTTGTACCACATCTGGGGGAAGTCTGTTCCAGACCCTGGACACTTGAACCATAAAGAAGCTTTTCCTTATGTCCAATCTAAAGCTATCCTCTAGCAATTTGTGACTATTATTTCTTGTCATCTGTTCACCTGGGGTGCCTTGGTGAACAGATGCTCCCCCAGGCCCTGGTATGCACCCCTTATATACTTATAGGCTGCCACCAATTCCCCTCTACATTTTCTCGTCTCCAGGCTGAACAGTTCCATGTCTCTCAGCCTCTCCTCATATGGCTTGCTCTCCAGACCTCTAATCATATGCATGGTCCTCCTTTGGACTCTCTCAAGCTTCTTCACATCCTTCCTGAACTGCGGCACCCAGAACTGGATGCAGTACTCCAGCTGCTGCGTCATCAAAGCTGAGTAGAGCAGGAGGATGACATCCTTAGTTTTGCTTGAGATGCATCTGTAGATGTATGCCAGTGTCTTATTTGCTTTGCCAGCTACGACATCACATTGGTGGCTCATGTTCCTTTTAAGGTCTATCATGACCCCCAAGTCTTTTTCAGTTGTGGTGCTAGCAAGTGTAGCACCACTGAGCCTACAAGCACATTGTGGGTTATTTCTCCCCAGATGGAGCACTTTACATTTCTTGGTGTTAAATGCCATCAGATTTTGATCTGCCTACCTTGCAAGCCTGTCCAGGTCAGCCTGAATCCTCAGCCTAACTTCTAGCGTGATTGCAGTCCCCCATAATTTGGTGTCATCCGTGACTTTTGCTAGTATCCATTCAACACCTGAATCAAAATAATTAATGAATATGTTAAAAGCACTGGCCCAAATATTGAACCCTGAGGGATGCCACTGGTCACCATGTACCATGTTGACTCAGTTCCATCTATTAATACTCTCTGGGTCCTTTCTCAGAGCCAGTTATCTAGCCACCTGACCATTGTCGAGGCCACAGGTCCCCAATTTTTCCATGAGAATGTCATCGGAGACCAAGTCAAAGGCCTTTTTGAAATCCAAGTATATGATATCAACCTCATCTCCCTTATCCAGGTGGTATGTTACCTGATTATAGAGGGGAATGAGGTTGGTCAGGCATGACCTGCCTGCAATGAAGCCAGCTCTCTACAGAGTTCCTAGTCAAGCTCTTCCTCTTGATTTGGAGCTCTGTAATAAACTGCTACTTCTACATGCATGGATAAAAGGTTAAAACTGCACACCGCTTATACAAAAAGGCTTTTGAAATGTTTTTCGACCTCAGTTGAATGTGCCCTTCCTTTAATTTCTTGAACATGAGCTGTTAGAAAGTTGGTAATGGCACAAGTCCAGCACAGTAGATAATTAACAAAAAATCTGGTAGTAGGTGAAATAGAGTACCTGTCCACTTCTCCCTTTCTGTTCATTTTTTATTCTAGGACATTTGAAACTGCGGTTGGTGCCTTACTTCAGTATGTCTGTAATTCAGAACCATTGCCTGTTTATCACGTCTATCTTACAAGGTAAGATACGACTTCTGTATTGTCACACAAGGAAAAAACATTGAAATATTATTACATCTTGATTTTTGTTGTGTTGTATTAGTAATGTTTTTGGTATAGTAAAAATGAATGCTTAATAAGACGCAGACTAATGGGAAGTCACTAGTTACAGTAGAAATATACCAATATGATTTAGTAAGGTCTGTTTCATAGTCATTTTTAATGCCAGACTCCTACACTTTTCCAAAAAAAACACTTCTTGAGAATTGCAGAATGAAACAGATGGAAATAGAAGACCCTTAGAAGATCAGTGTCTGAAGTGTAGAATACTAGAAATTTTAAACATCTCTTAAAGCCAAGATACAAACCTATATCATTTTTTATTTGATCAGTTTGCTATGAAATGCATTCTTTCTAAGTAATTGAGCTTTCTGTTTCTGACTTATTAAAAATAAACAAGACACATTTTTACAAGTGACAATCTATGTCACTGATCTTTTATCATTCATACTATCAAATTCAAATAAGAAATAGTCATGTTGTGATTTGATATTTATTTTCAGTGGCAGCAGAAATGTAGAGAACCTGAAAGAAGTCCTGGTTATAACAGAGCTAGGAACTCTGCATGTATTTCTACTTAAGTTATTTTCTTATCCAGTATTTTTGAAAGCCAAACCACACTAATTGTACATATTAAGTTTATGAAACTGAAGGAAACTTGGGAGAATGTATTAGGCACATAAGGTTGCTTGAACTTTGCTTATTTGTGACTACCATTGAAAAGAGCTATAATATGTATGTGTTCTACAATATTACAATTAGAATTATTATTCTTTATAAATAAGTGTGGCCATGACATTGCACGTAAAACCGCTTCAGTTTCATTTTCAGTAAAAAGATGGTCATACTTTCTTTGTTCATTTTGCTGTGAATTGGCACTTAATTTTAATCCACAACATTAAATTAAAACACTAGTTCATTGCTACTAAATAATAGGTGGAAGGGGAGAAAAAACCATTGATGATCTTTAGATTGTGTTTTAATTTTTTTTTATCTAAATGGAAGCATCTAAATGGAACTAAATTTTTGTGATCTAAATAGAAGTCATTCTTTCTGGGATTTATCCTTCTGCTACTCTTTACTATACAATAAACAAAGTGGAAAGGTCACATCTATCTGCTTGTAATAAGAATAATAATACAAACAAATCTGAGATGCTATGTCTGCTGCTGTTTTTTTGAAGCAGGACTTGGTAAACTGGGGCTCCTGCAGAAGACTGCAGATGCTCTGTTTGATCAGTCTCCTAATTAGCAGAGGCAAGAACAGTAAGGCTTAAATTCTATTTTACTTCTAAAATATCTAAATATAATCCTTTTCCATCATATTCTAGTCCCTGAAGAAGTGTTAATGCAAATAGTGGGTGCATCCTCCACTTCCTCCTTGCTATATCATATGACCTAGTCTTAATGCTAAAATGAAGGTGTCAAAGGAGTTAATCCATTAGGTTTTTTTCAGGGGCTTGAGCAGCATGGCACCCTTTAAGCTGAGACCCAGCTATGTGTTCAGCCAATTAATGGTATGAGAAAACAAGTAATAAACTGCAAAGTTATTCCACAAAAAATGTGTAACAACTTTGTGGCTTGTTTCTAATCACACCATTAGTTGAATGTGTGGCCAAGGGCTCCAGCAGCTGACAAGGCTTGCAGTAGAGTAGTGGTAGCAGTCTTGGTGCTGCCTTCTCTGTGAGCCTTGTCAGCTGTGGGGTTCGCAGTGGCGGTACCATGGGAAACACTGCCCTCGCTGTGAGTTCTGTCAGCTGCAGGGCTCGTAGCCCTGGGAGCTGGTGCAGGGGCAGCATGGGATCATGATCCCGAGCTTCCCCTGGACTGGTGATTAGGCACAGTGGAATTTAACGCATGATCCCACAGTTGCACTTCCTGCTGTGCATGTGTGGCATGGCAGGATACCTGATTTTGTGGATTGTGCATTAGATCCCATTGCACCTTTACTTGGATGTGTAGAGGGGCCCTGAGACCCATCAGTACCATATGGGTGCCACAGAAATGACACAGGATTTGGAATTTTCTAGTCCCTCAAATGACTTTCATTTTCATTACAATAAATTTCATTTCAGCAATATAGAATTTTATACTCTAGTATCACCCGAGCAATAATTGACAGTGAGTCCCTGTACAGACACACAGGATGGGCCCTACCCCTGCAGGAGTACAGTCTAAAAAATAAACCAAGCATATGAGAAAAGTGGTATCATTATCCCCATTTTACAATGGCTCACAGAAAGGTTAAGTGACTTTCTGATCATAAAGGATGTAAGTAGTAGAATTGGGAGCTGAATCCCGATGGGCAAGTCTGGTTCTTTAACTTAAAGATGAACCCTCTGCCTTAGACTATTCCACACATGGTGAAAGCTGAAAAATATTGTGGTAATATCGGGGTGATGTTATAGTTGTGATAGTTCAGGAAAAATGCACGAGTTTTATACAGTTTGTCTGATAAGAGATATCACCCATAAAATCCTTGCCTCTAGCAAAATATAATTTACTTTTATTTTTATTTGATTTTTTTGATTTCTGAACTGCTCTCCTCCCAAAAGTCATAAGAACAGATGAAATATTAAAGTATCATACACACACAATGGAAGAGGCGGTCTCTTAGGTATGTAGGGCCCAGGCCATATAGGGTACATGGTGCTGCTGGTAAGTTCAGCAGTTTAACACTTTGTTTGGCTGATGTTCTGTTACTACTCTCTATATCAAATATTTTTTACACCTTCTTGCCCTTTCTGCACCAGGATCATCAAACTGGCTTGTCATTTAAGTCCTTTGCTTACTGGTAGAGTATTACAGAGTATTTTAGCAAAGGTACTAACAATGAAAATTTTTATTGTTTCTTCTATTTCAGCTCCCAGCAAATTAATTCTTAACTAGTCAATGAATGTGTAGATGACCAATTTACATTGTATTCTCTGAGATAGAGTGTTTAAAATTTATACTAGCTACAGTTCAACAGTGCTGAAGGATCCTAAACTCCTTTTCTTTACTTGCGTGCATTCTGACAGGAAACATTATTCTTTTGGCTAACCTGCCTTTCTAAGGGAATGAATTTGTATTTTGAGTTTTGAAAAAGGTTATAATTAAAAACTAGATTTATGCCAAGAAGATTTTTGATTTCCCCTCCATTTTACACTCTGTTTTTACGCTGCTTGCATGTTTCTTTCAGAATGAAGTGGTAAATCTGCAGTCATGTTGCTCATCATGCAACCTGCAGAGATATCATAAGAAAGTCAATTCCCCATACTGTTTTGTCCAGATTAGATTGTTTTATAAATTGGTTTGGAATGTGAATTTCCTTCTTTGTAGTGGTTCTTCATTAAAAGGCATCTTTACATCATGATAAAACTTAAAAAAATACTTAATTTCATTAATCTGTTTAGCAATACCAATATAATGAGCCATAATATTGATTTTTTTTTTTTTTACTTAGGATTTAAAATCTCTACTTCTTTCTACAGAATTAAATGCTTCAAACTGATACTCAACCTCTTTACAGTCACATCTTTAATTTAGTTGTTATAATTAGGCATTAACTGGTGTCAGTGGTATAGCCAGTTACAGGCCATTCTGTTCTGCTTGTCTTGATTATCACAGTTTAGATGTAAAGTAAATTAGAATGAAAGACTATACAGTCCAATTACAGATAAAAGCAGCAAACTGCACTAGTGTAATTAGATGCCAGTACTATTTTTCTTAGATTTTGTATCTCTGAGGGCATTTCTTGTAGCTACTTTGCTGAAGCCAATGTTTAAAGATTTTATAAATGGTGTGTGTCTTTGTAGCATCATCTTTTCTCCTTAAAGTGCCCTCTTCTGATATGCAGAAGTTATGTATCTGTATCCCTTTGTTCCTTGAAAATCTGCTATTCAGCACTGCATGATATGTCGTTATTTCCATCCTAGAAATGTGTAGACATTAATCAGCAAACATGTGAGGTGTTTTAACACACGTTGCTAAACCTTTTCAATCAAAGTGATGGGGAGTCACCTGCTTTCCCATTCTTATGGTGAAAGGGCAAATATTATCATTCCTTTTCCCCTCTACATTTTTGAAAAACAAAAACTGAAGAAGTTGATTGGTCCAGTATATGTTTCATCATGGATACATTTTTATTTCACTAAATTCAATCTACACAATTCTATTTTAAGACAGAGTCTTTGCCAGAACTCATTGCCGGTTACAAGTTTTAAGGTACAGTTGCTCCCAGAGTTACCCATTGGGGAAGTACTCTAGCTGGTTTCACTGTATTAATAATTAATTGGTTATTCTATTGTCTAGAGGGTCCAGATGCCCATTGTCCTAGGTATTATGAACAATCTTTGTTTTAGAAAGCTTATAATTTAAATAGACAAAGAATCAGAGGGGAAACCTGGGCAAAGCGTGATGAAGTAACCTGCCAAATGTCATATACAGAAGGTCAGTGGTAGAGCTGATCTCCCAGGTCCCAGTCCAGCATACTCTCTGCTAGGACTTGCTGACTCATTAAGCAATCTATTGCAGAAGAGGCCCCTAGACATTACTAATACAGAAAACAACAATTTAGGATTGAATCAGGTGTCGTCCCCACTGAGGCAGAGCTCCTTCTCGGTTGCAATAATTTGTGACAGAGCTGTAGGATTAGGTCCTTCTTAAGTGACAAAGGCTTCAGCTTCTAATTTCTTTAAATATTACTGATAATAAAAATGAACAATTGTTCTTCAACGGAATGGTAACCATGCATGTGACATTATTGATACTTTTATTGATAAAGGCAATAGAGAAGATTGTACTAGGACACTTTGTAAATGCAATGAATATTTTATCCTAAAGGAAAATGTGAAATATGAGCTATTTGGCTTTAAGCAGTCAAAGTGTAATGGATGTGTCCTTCAAGGGCTCTGAGAGAATCCTTGGATATATTGTAGATGGTTGAAAAAAATTTCAACAGAATGATTTCCTCTTGGGGGAAGAAAACCAAGCAAACCTGTCTTCTCAATATCCAAATGTTTTGTGGGAATATGTCAATTTGGATGAAATTTTTTGATGGATGAAAAAGTCAAAATATTTAGATTCAACTATACGAGCACATTTTGTTTTGACAGCATACTTTCAAGTAACTTATTTTCAATATATTTCTTATAATATTAATTTGTATATATTATATTTTACTTGCCTATAAATTGATTCAGTATTTTATATACAAGATGAAAGGAAATGAACATAATTGAAAAACATATTTTGTTAGTTCTTATTTTTTTTCCAGATTTGTCATTATAGTTTCAATATATTGACACCTAGTTCCAATCTGGAACTAATTTTTTAAAGATTTGTTCCTTTAAATATTTTTTCCCCACTGAATATAAACCTGACCTAGTGTTCTCCTTGGGATATTGAATTCTCCCATTGAAAAATGCACATCAGTTGGTCAGTTTGTTTAGCTCCCCACGCATTTTCCATGTTTTTTTTTCTCTACTGCAAACTTCATACATGTATTGTCCCTTGCAACCTGAATTTGGTTTTGGCCATGGGTAATCATTGACTAGCCAAAGTGCTAATTTATGGAGACTTTAGTTGCCATTAGAAGAGCCTGAAAATAAAGGACTTGATATTATGTGAATTCATATGAATTCATATCAAATTGGGAACATTCCAGAAAAAGTATTTCAAGTGATAAAGGGAAGAAATAAGCCTTTCATTCAGAGCAAAACTGCACGTACCCAAGAAGGCAGTATCAGCATGTTTCCTGCTCACACTGAGCACAATGAGACCATGGATTTATCTTTGCACTTTCCTTTGTATCAGACATCTTTCAAATATTTGTCAGACCAGGCCCTGTTTCAGAAGGTTTCCTTCCACTTTGATGCAGATGAATATTCTGGATACTCAGCAGTCATGTCATATCTCCTGTCATGGCCTGATTCTACCTTGGTTGCATTGAAGGTTGTGATGCTCTCTTGGTGTGACAGCTAGTCCTCTTAGTGTTCTCTTGATAGATACGGATCCTGCCCAGCTGTTGAATAGGACTGAGGCTTCTTCCACAGAGCACAGGATATCCAAGTAGTCCCTTGGCCTTATTGGGCATGTCTACATGAGACACTGACTGCTCAGTAGCTGATAAATACTGCACAGTAGCTCATCACAGCACAGACAGTGCTAATATGTTACTGTGCAGTATTATTAGGTTACTGCATAGTAGCATCACCTAAAAGATTTTTGCTGGTGCTACTGCCCAGTAACTCTGGTTACTGCACATTTATTTCATGCTTGCTAGTGCAAATACGAAATAAATGCACAGTAACGACTGCACAGTAGCGTCTCGTGTAGATATGCCCACTATTTCTCAGAATACAGTGGCGCTCAACTTTTCTAATTTTCTTGTGCAAGTAAGTTTGCCCTATTGTCAGGGGTTTGACCAGGATATGGACAGTCAGGGCTTGGCCCTAGAAAGTCATAACCCAGGGAAGGTTAGGAACAGACAAGATCCAGACTGAGTTAAGAGTCAGGAATCAGCAGCTGTAGCTATAAAGGACCTATCAGCAAACTAAAAATCACGAGGCAGAAACCAAGTCTCAGAAGACCAGTCTAGACTGGAGGCAAAAGCAAAGTGGGGTCAGGAGCCAGCAGGTCCAAAGCAAGGGGTAATGGGCTGGCAGTTCTGGGGCCAAAGAGGTCTGGAACAAAGAGCTTGCACAGTCAGGTTTCTGTTCAGTGAGGAATGAGGGGAATGGGAAGGCAAAATCTACCCTTTATCACACAGCTAATGATATAGCCCCCATCATTGGAATGGCTAGGGCACAGGACTTTAGTGCAGGCTTTTGCTGCACCTACTTATGTTGCTCTTCAGGCACTGCCTTTAGCTTAATGACATCCAATCTATGGGTCCAGTCCTTCAAGCACCCTGCAAAAATAAGCCCTGTCTTGAAAGGTACTGACCAACTTCTGCATAGTACAATGGAAGCTGATACCAGGGACCAGGTCTACAGTATTAGGGCCACATACTTGCAGATACTATGGTCTCAATTCCAGCTAACCCCGTTTGTTACCCATCACATCAGTTGACTGTTACAGGGATGGATAGCAAGTGTACTGAGTTGCATGGATGATAACAGCAGCATTGGATAACAGCTGGAGTCTGGAACAAGGAGTCAGCAGGCTGGCAGGAACTGGATCTGGGAAATTAAGACCCAACAAGCAGGATCCAGGAAACTAGAAACAGACTCAGAAGCCCAGAGCTAGACAAACGGGCATCTGTTCTGTTGAACAGTAGGTAGCTATGCCCATGCAGGCAATCAGTGCTAGCTGGGGCAATTTAGCCTGCCTGCTGCCCTGACTCCTGATGTGTACTTGCAACTATTAGGCAAAGGAGCATATAAGTGAATCTGCGTGCATATTTGTATGTTTGTCTACTTTTTCATCCTGTTATTATACCTGTTGAACACAGTTGGCCATTTAATCCCACAATTCTTTAACAACATTTGCAAGGAAACATGTAATAGTAATTGGATACAGCACTATTTAGATCCATCTATTACATATAACAACATCACAAAGCATTTTTATTTTTAGTCTCTCTTGCCTGTATGTGGTATATGGGTTAAATATCATTGTCCCCCTTTCACAGATGGGGAAACAGAAGTAATTGGTATAATAAAATGAGGAAAATAACCTTGCTTCAAGAAATCTAGTGCATTCTGCTTAACTATTCTCCACTTCTCTCACTTGTTTTTGGTCCAAGTTGAACTGATTCATTGCATCTCTTGTGGCTTTTGCACTTAAAATAGCCCTATGAATACCTGGCCAGAACTGAAGCTACTTGGAAACATCATGCAAGATGTCTGCCTCTGGGAATGCCTAGGGTCTAATTAGCACATATATCTTTTCCCTAGCATGAAGTTGTTTTACTATTTTTGTAGATATAGTGGGTACATCTACATATGCAAGTGCTGCTGGGCACTTACCAGGCTCCCTGCCACTACCCTGCTGTAGCCCGGACCCCATGCTGTTGCCTAGACCTGGGCAGGGATGCTGATGCCACGCACCTGGATGGTGCCATCCATTTGCTCCTGGGGCTCTAGCCCCACTGCCTCTGGGCCCACCTGACCATCCAGGATTGAAGGCTGCACATAGGCTACCTGGACAGTTGGCCCATGCTCCCGCATGTGGCCTGACAGGCCCTCATAGATGTGTGCAGTGGAGCTTCCACTTTGCGCCAACTGGCTGAGGACCTCAGCCTCACCCCACAGTCTTGCCCCACAGTGCCATGAGGTCCACGGTATCCTCCTGGGACTAGTTGTAGCTCTTGGAGGCATTGTGTGGCATTGGGGAGGATGCCAGTGTGGCTCCCTCAACAACTTTCTGGGCCTGCACATGACAGTCCCAGTATTGCTCGGCCTGTGTAGGTGCATGCAGTGGCCAGCTCAGGGCCATAGCATGGGTTAGACAGGCACGCAGAAATACTGTTTGGGGCACCAGTGGTGGGGCCCAGGCAGGCTGCTACAGGTGGTCTGGGGACAGCTGGAGTGGGACCTGGTGCCGGGCCTGGCAGCTTCCTGCAGCACCCAATGCAGCATGATGGCACAGGACAGGCAGGTGCTTGGTGATGGTGTACCTGGGCCCAGCACTGTGGTGTGAGCAGGCTACTGCTGCTGGCCTGTGGCCTCTGCTGCAACATGCAGTGGTCAAAGGCTGGCTGCAGGTGGCCCAGGGCCCTGGCATCCCTGCCGGCCTTTAAGGGTCTGGGGCTGAGGCAGGCAAAGAGCTGTACTAGCCTTGGGGCAGGAGAAGCTCCCAGCCCCGTGGCCCTGAGGATAGGCTTCAGGTGGCCCCCTGGGGCTGGGGCTGACCGGGAGCAAATTTGCTCATGGTCAGCATCTACACATGTGTTACTGTGCAGTAACTACTCAGGATTTAATTTGCTACTTGTATTTACAGGTACAAAATTAAGTCCTGAGTAGAGCAGCATCTTGTGTAGATGTGCCCAGTGGGTATGTGAAATGTTAACTTAACTGCTGTAAAATGAAGTCCATATTCAAAGGGCAAAATGCAGGGAAATTCCCTAACCTCTCTTGCTGATCTTCCAAAGAACAACTTTTAGGTTGGGAGAATACTCCAGTAGCTGTCGAGCCATTAAATTCATTTTTCATGGAAGTCATAAGATCATAAAAAAGTAGGGTTGGAAGGGACCTCATGAGGCCATTGGGTCCAGCTCTAGGCAGGAGCATCCTTGACTAAACCATCCCAGTCAAAAGCCTGTCTAATCTTCTCTTGAGAATTTCCAGGGATGGAGATTCCACACCTTCTGTAGATAGTCTGTCCAGTGCTTGACCACCCTCATAGGCAGAACGTTCCTCCTAATCTCCATTCTAAATTTCCCCTGCCGCAGTTTGAGTCTGTTGCTTTTCATCCTGTCTCCCCTACAGCCTCTTTATAATCACCCCTTCAGACAAGTGCTGTCAAATCCCCACTTAGTCTTCTCTTCTCCAGACTAAATAGTCCTAATTCCTTCAGCCTTTCCTCATGCATCTCAAACCTCTAATCATTTTGTCTCTCTCTTCTGGACTCTTTCTACTCTGTCTGCATCTTTTTCAAAGTGTGAGGTCCAAAACTGGACATAGTACTCCAGGTTCCCTTGATTTGCAAGCAATATTTCTGTTAATACAACTTAGAATACTGTTGCTTTTTTTTGCAGCAAGAACACATTATTAGCTCATATTCAGCTTATGGTCCATTGCAACCTCCAAGTCCTTTTCTGCAGTACAGTAGCTTAGCCAGTCATTCCCAAGTCCAGTTTTATGTATCCAACTATTCTGTCCCAACTTTTTGCTTCTTCTGGTTGAATCTCTTCTTACTGATTTTGAACCATTTTTTTATTTATCCAGGTCATTCTGGATCCTAACCTAGCCCTTCCAAATATCTGCAACTCTACCCAACTTCATGTTATCCACAAATTTGCTAAGCATGCACTCAATCCCATCATCTAGATCAGTGGTGCCCAAGCTTTTCACTCAATCCTATCATCTAGATCAGTGGTGCTCAGCCTTTTCACCATATGGGCTTCAGGAGTGGTGCAAGGTCCCTCCATGAGCTGGATCTGGCTGCTGGTACCAATCCGGCTGTGGGGAGTTGTGCAGCCTGACTTTGATTCATCTGCCTCAGGGCAGGGGCAGGGTGGAGCAGCCCCAATCCACATGCATGGGTGGGCATTGTAGAGTGGCCCTGATCTAGCTGTGCAGGCAATGAAAGGGGTAGGGGGAGTAGCCTGGCCTCATCTAGATGTTTGGGTGACAAATGTGGTCCTGATTCCCCCTTCACTGCAATGGCTGGACAAAGCTGGACAGCATGTGAAGCTTCCACTGGTCCCCACTCCCAAGTTTTCTGACCCATAGGGGACCTCTGTGGGCCAGAATTGGCCTGTCAGATGGAGGATGAGCAGCCCAGAACTAGGTCGTTAATGAGAACGTTAAACAGTATTGGACCCAGAGCAGCCCCCTGGAGAACCCCACTTGATATCTCCTCCTAACTGTACATTGAGCCATTGATGAGTATTTTTTGAGCACCAGACATCATGAGATGCATATCATCTAATGGTCCATGGCCTCTTCTTTAGCCTATTTTAGGCTTTTCTACGTAGTGCCAGCAAACAGTCTTTTCCCACACTGCACACCTGAAGAATGGAATTTCTTTCCATCCTGTGTCCCCTCCACAGGAAACTCCTTTACCCACAAAAGCTCCACTATGGAGCCCATGTTGTGTGCAGGACTTTTATCACCATGAGATGAATTTCACGTTCTATGAATGAGAAGTTTAAAGTATCTCTAACTGCTGTTATATTACAGAAAAATGCAGGGATGAGGCTACAGTTGGTTGAAAAGAATGAAATAAAAAACTGCTATAGTGCTTTGGGTATTAACACTGTCAGTATTTCTCTGTATTTGCTTTATTTGAATACCATTTTAATATACTAGTAAAGTGAAAAAGACTCATATTGCTTGATTCTCTGGGGTTAGGTTAAATGGTAATTTATACCAAAATGATAATCAGAAAACATTTAGTAAGTTTCCATTTTTCAAAGCAATGTAAAAACTTTCTGTTTCACAGCAAGTGTACAGTAAATTATATATGTTGATTTAAAGAGATTCAGTTTTACTTGATTAATTTGCTAGAGATCGTTTAAGGTGTAAGCAAGGCATATATTTTCTTGTGAAACCAAATTGGTCTGACCCTTTGCTAATTTTACCTACAATTAGTTTGGTGTAATTATCACAGCATACAATTCAGTCTGCTTCCACAAAAAATTATTGTTCATGGGGTCATAAAACTCTTTAAAAATTGCTTAATGAACAACCGAACCATGGGTATGTCTTAGAAGATGAGAATTGCTATTAAATATGTAGTACATGAAGTTACAATATGTGTACAGTATACACAACAAGCTCTTTGTATAAAACAAACCCTGGAGGAAATGCTCCAATGTGGAAAAAATATGTGGTCATCTAATTAAAGACTGAGCTGTAACACATGTGCATAATGCAGCTGAATTAAAATTGCTTTGGTATCTTAAATTTTAGCATTTCCTAACTTTTAAGGAGTTGCCTGCCTACACCACTGTATTAGTGGGTCCCAGCACTGAGGTCCCCACGTGTGTCTGGCCTATATGCAACTCACCCAAGCCTGCAGGCATGTTTCATGCCTGGCAGTACATCAATGAGTACTCTCAGGTCTTCAGCTGCTGAGAAGGAGCTTGGGACAAACTCACTGGTGAACTTTCAATTTTGTAGTGTGCCTGTGGACTCAGGTGGATATGGTGTGTTCGGGCCCCAGCACTGGGGTACCAAGCAGGGCAGACAAAGCCTGACTTCAGTTCTTTGTCAAACATTAACCACTCAGACAGGTTTCCCATTTTGCATACCTGCCTTAGGCTGAATTGTTTAGGTACATTTCTTCTGAAACGATTATAGGTCACATCCCCTGAATTGTGGGGCACCCAACTTGCTTTCCATACTCCTGTATGTTTTACCTTCATTCCTTTGTGTAGTAAAATAGCTTATATTTCACTCAGAAGTATGGCTTATATTTCACTTCATACAAATGCATCCAGCAGCTCTCATGTCCTCATCCTATTTAGAAAGTTCATCCAGATTAAAATTTCCAGATTCCTGCAACTGTACTTGTGTTCTCACTAAAGTGCCCCCAAAATCTCCCCCCTACCCCTGAAATCCATAGCATTGGCCAGCTTGTCTTTCCTATATTGGTGCTTTACTCTGGAGGGGCAATTAAAAAGGGTTTTCTGCACCTGACTCCATTACAAGAGTGAGAAGAAGACGGGAGGGCTTTCCTTGTAGATCTGAATGGATGCAAAAAGATGATCACTTTGTTTCACTGCATCATCTCTCAGAAAAAGATGGAGCAAAAACGACTGCCTCTTACATAGCGACACATATTTATAAATGTTTATATAACCCTGTGTATGCAAAGCTCCCCCTTTTCCTCCCTATGAGGA
The DNA here is from genome assembly GCF_030867095.1 of Alligator mississippiensis. NCBI lineage: Eukaryota > Metazoa > Chordata > Crocodylia > Alligatoridae > Alligator > Alligator mississippiensis. The sequence continues at coordinate 59,132,274 of NC_081833.1, read as the reverse complement.
TGATTTTTGCTAAAGGTGCACTGAATTGTATTTACCCTTCTGTGAGGCAGAGATTTTGGTAGATGAAACTATGTAAATCTGTGTTTATTTTCTGTCTATGCAATTATGGCTATATTGGAAAAAAATAGTTGCCAGACAGTCTGCAAATGATCTCCCCTGGGATATAAATAATGCTTAAAGCTACAGAGAATGTTTGCTATTTGTGTTTCTTACCCTAAGTACAGTAAATGTGTGTTTTATTATACATCCAGAATTAGAGAGGAATGGGGCATTACCCCTAGTCTGAGGGGATGTACGGGCATTACATTTAGATTGAGCTAATTAGGGTTAAGTTGCTATAAATGCCTGATTGTACAGGTGAGTACAGAGCCTACACTAGCCAAAAAATGGCATGCCCAATCTAAGTTAGTTCACCTGAGTTGGTTTACTAACTTAGCTTGAGGTCTATGAAGGGGTTTACTTGATCTTGCAAACACCTGTACATATTTGCTGTCCAATCCTGGGACTAGGAAAGCCCAGCCACTTTCCCCAGCCCTGGGACTAAGCTATTTCCACCCTCCCCTTGACTGGGCACCCCCTGCTCCCTGCGGACCTGCCAATGCCCCTTGAGACCTCCTAGTTCCCTCTGATCGGTGCAGCTCCCAGGCACAACAGATGGCTGCACATAGTGCTCCTGGTGGTGATTAACTGCTGCACACACCACTCCTGGTCTACATTCACCAGTTACAGCAAGTGACTGTACACACCCCAGGGATTTTATCTAGCATCGAGATAATGATAGGTATTATTCTTCCACCCCTATTATTTGAATCTCCTTCCTACTTTTTAGTGGGATGAGATCTTCTCATTGTTTATTACTACCACATTGCAACAAGTACTATGCTTTTAGGATGATTTATAGCGTCCAAGATGAGGCCACAAGGACTTTCACAAAATTTTATTAGCTCCCTCTAAGCTTATAGGTGCAGTAGATGTGTTGGGTGGGAGATCCTAAAGCAGTCATTATTACCCTGAGTAATGTTCACTTGGTCAACTCTGAAGGGCTTGAAAATCCCACCTCCATGAACTGTAATATCTGTTTCATTATTTATCACAAAGCCTCCATGAAATGCCATCTTGCTTATGATACCTTAGCCCCTAGTTCCTTAGTAAACTAACACCATACATCTTGGTATTCTTCCAAACAGTAGTTTTTCTGACACAGAATTATCTGCAACTTTAAACATTCACTGGTAACATTTTGGAGGTAATAGATGGAAATTTTATTGGGATGAAGTCACCAGTTAAAAATAAATCAGGCGTATAATATTGTGAAGCCAGTAGTGTATATAGACCACTTTGCCCATGAAACTGGAGCCACTCCCTCATAAGCAAGTCTATTAAAGAATGTCTGAATGATATTTATGGAAAACAAATGGCTGGATAAGCTTGGTTTCTGGAGTGGTTTCCATATAAGGACCCTAGCCATGCTGTAATAAGAGTGATAAAGGTGGCTAAGAGAACATGAAGACTAGGCCTTATTGATATCTTTATAGCAGAGATCTTGAAAGTTTAAACAAGCCTCATGAAGTTGGACACATGTATGCTGATTTAGGGTAACAAGCATAACAATTACACAATTAGAAGTATACTAAGGCCTGGATAGTTCATGAGAGTTTGGGAACCAGCTGGGGGTTATAGAAAGTTATGGGCAACAGCTGCACTGGCTTGCTGAGTTGATAGCTGTGGCTTGTATTTCAAAGATCCCCTTTTCTCTGCTCCGCTGTGTGGGATAGCTGATGTGCTTCAGCTGAGTGGGGAGGCTATGCCCATTGAAGCAGCAGCTTTAGGAAATAGCTGTCTGGCTTGCCCTTTGCTCAGTTACCTACAATGAATGAATTGGTTAAGAAACACTTGGGTATAAATGGTCCAGGTTCTACTGTACCAGGATGCGTTATTTAAGAAGCGTGGTGGATTTATCATGGCCATCAAAATGGTCAGCAATATAAATATATTGGTCTAACTAATATTCCTGACTTTGCTGCTTGTTCTCTCTGGCAGGTTATTATGAAAGTCAAACCCAAGGAAGTGTCGATCTGAGAGTATGCTTGATAATCGCTGTTGTTTTCTGTCTGACACATACTCATAATATATTCAATTGCGCTGATTTTAATTAATGCAATTGTTAATTATTTTCCTGTATTCCTTGGTGCTTGTCCTTTTTTGGTTTTTCAGAATAATGCTGAATGATGCAGGCATTCAGAGATCTGTGGATAATAGTTTTTAACATTTTTATCATACAGGTACTTCTACAAAATATACAGTATTTTTCTCAGTTCACTGGGGTAAGGAATAAATAAAAAGGTAAATTGAAATTGTGATATAGCAGCCAATGCAGTTTGGACCAGGTCCTCAGATGATGCAAATTAACTTTGCTCCATTTTTAGTTTGTTAATTGTATCTGTTCTACCTTCAGTGTTGGAGCATGGATTTTTGTCCCTATTGGTCAGGAATTTCCAATATTACCTACACAAAAGTTTTTTCTTGCTACTAACTATATGCCTGCAGGATTTGTACCCTGTGTAGCAGGCTTGCATGTTCACATTGTTCAGGGGTACTTTATAGAACGTCTTTTCAGAATTTGATGTGAAAAACACTATAGAATAATTTATAGTTACATAAACAAATATGTGGCTGACTATAGCAGAGCTGACCCTAGGGGTTTGTGGGCCCCAGGGCATATCAGCCTGTGCAGGGCCTGTGTGGGGTGGGAGGGGTGGCAAGTGGCTGCAGCATGGAGCAGGGGCGGTGGGGGCAGGAGGCGAGTGGCTGGAATATGGCAGCTGCAAAGGGTGGTGGCACCTTTGGTATGTGCCAATGACGCTGTCTACGGGGCCTGTACAGCACTGTCTGCGGGGCCGCCCCAAAGCACGAAGCCTGGGGCGGTTGCCCCAATTTGCCCGCCCACAAGGGATGGCTCTGGACTACAGTCAAGTGTAGCATGTGTTTAATATCGGCTATATTCTATATTATGAAATGATGGCAAAGACCTGTTCCAATTGATATTCATCACAGTGCTATAATGAGTTTCATTGGAAACAAGATTTCACAATAGGGTCTGGATTTCAAGATTTTCCATATCTAATTTTACAAGTTACTTTTACCTCCCAGAAGTGACCTCCATGTCTTTTTGTTATTGTACATTGAGGTCTACTGGAATTTGATCCAAACATTTAAAGATAGATTTTTACTATTTTTAAAGCACAGTAAGTAGAAGTAGCTCAACTTTTTATCCTACTTTGGAAAGTGAGTTTAATTTCTCTGTGCGCACCTGAAGTGGGAGGAAGTATGATTCAAACTATGTAAATACAGATAAAGCTTATATAACAGTGCAGTCGCTTTTTATTATGTAGACCTATTATCTTCTGAAAGAATACATTTTATAATATATTGTATAATTGCATATGTATATGTGGGGGTATATATTTATGTACATATATAAATAAAATACATGTTTACCGTATATGCAGACACAGATGCACACATACTATGAAATAAATGGTATGGTAGTAAACTTAAATGTTGTAAATAACAGAAACAGAAACAAGATAAAAAACAAAATGAAAAAATAATTAAAACAATAACTATTCCATTCATTCTGAACATATCACACAAGATTGCATTAGGAAAAACAATAAAAAATGTGCTTTTAATCTGATAGTAAAAAAACCCAATAAAATAAAAATGAGATCCATTAATGAAAATAATGGATCTTATCCAAACTAGTTAAACACTTAGCTTATATGATTTTGTTTCCAATTGGTGATGTAGTAGTCTTAGTTACATACTGTGGTTGTTATAGTGCAATTAGTACCAGTCATTGCACAGTGTTACCATTTTAAAAACAACAACAAAAAAAGAACAGGTCTATAGAGGAGACATTTTCCTTACCAAACTAGTATTATAATTGCAGTGTTGCATGAAAAATATCAGACTTCAAAGCAGGGAAACTGTTACTAGGAAGGGACTGAATCACACTTGCCTTTTTGGAAGAAGAAATCCAGGCTGAGAGTGGGTTAAAAAGGGAAGATGAGGAATACATCTCTGACAAAGTGTTTTAAATTATAAAGGATTCAGGTGTTTGGAATATGCTAAGTCCTAGGGAGATGGATAGGTGAGATGATTGTACTGCTTTGAAGGACATCACTTTTTCACAAAATTACCTACTTGCCACACAAATTGGGCTTCTCTTCACTCCTAGGGTTACAATTATTTAATCAGAAATAAAGAATTGTGAAACTGAGATGAAAGAGTTGTTTACACTATTTAATCAAATCCACATTTTAAGTGTCCTATCTGAATAGATTCTTAGTTTTCCTTGAGTCTTTGTCATGTGTTGTCAAGGAACAAATACGGGACAACTTGAGAGGTGTAGATGTGATTATAAGCATGTATTAAATTGCATGGATATGTGATTAATTCATTAGAAATCACAAGTAACAAATTAATTTATTACATGGCTCTCTAATTTTTCACATGGCTTTCATCTTCCTATAAATGGTGGCTGTATGAAAAATTGGAGAGGCATGTGATAAATTGCAGACCCATGTGATAAATGAACTTATCATGAACCTTTGGCAGCTTTACCTGCCCTCTGCCCACTAATCCATCTCTCCTGGGACTTATTTTAATGTTCCAAACTCTTGAGCAGATTTAATCAATCACCAAAATTTTAAAATCAGCCTGTCCCAGAGATGTTTCCTCCTCTTGCTGCCAAATGTAGGATTACTAGGTGGAGGTCCAAAAAGACAAGCTTCTGTCCTGTGCCATTGACAAAAAAGAGATTTCTATATTTAGGTGTGATATTCATCTGCTGCCTCTTATTTGTGCACTACTAGAAATGGGGACTTTCCAACACTGGAGTAGGGCAGTTCCCAGCAGATGCAGGAGCCTCTTCTTCAGTCACTAGTTGCATATATGCAGTGACTGAGGCATTGTTGATGTGCACATTGTTTCCCACAATTACTATAGTGTTGTAAATTCTTTTTTTCAGGCTGGAGTTCCTATATAAATTACCAGTTTGGGTTTTTAGTATAATTTAAAAAAATATCTTTCCACTTTTTTTGTGTGGAAATAATAGCCTTCTGATTGTGATACCAGGGAAATATAGATTTCTATCTGGGCAAAGATGGCTTCAGCAAATACTACATGTAAAGAGATAATCTTTCATGCAACTAAAGTTTATAAGAACAAACTCTACAAAATGGGGAGAGTAACTTTTATGAAGAAAGTCTATGCCTTGCTTGGTGAATAGGTCCCTATGCTACCATAATAATGCCCAATTCTACTACTACAAACACTTATTTGTTCAAAGTGAATATTAACATTGTAATTTACTACCTAATTACAATTTTATAGTAATAACTGAAAATGTGGTATTAAAATCCTTGCATGCCCTGCTTCTTGCTATTTGACTATTGTTAGTAGTGCGGTCTGTGATTTTGTCAATATACTGGCATTACAGTGGAGATTTCTTTAAAAACATTAACCTTGCTACTAGAACTGTTTTTCACATCCTTCCTAAGTTTATTATTTTCCATAATTTTTGTAAACATATCTTAAAGGGACAGATCTTACTCCCACTGAAGCTGATGAATAAACTTCCATTCATTTTAATAGAATAGGGATTAAAACCTGTGAGCAACCAGTACGTACAGCTGATCTTGTATAAAAGGCACCATGCACTGTATTCCTCTAGGAAGGCTTTATAACAATGTATCACTTTTTAAAAAAGATTGCTGTTCTTATCAGTTAATTTTAAAAGTATTTTCTTGAAGCTACATAATTAAAAGGAAAAACAGTGCAATACTGATTTTTTCAGAAATAAGGTACTACTCAAATTTATTTTCTTTATAGTGAAAAATGTCTGATGAAGATATTGATTTTAAGGGTTGGGGGTTTTTTTTTGTTGTTTTTTACTCATTCTGCAAAAAAAAGCAAGTTTACTGTTTATCCCATTGCAATCCTAAATTTTCTTCTTTAAAAAAATTAAAATCCTAAACCTCATTTCACTTGGAAGAGAGGATTTCCAAGTGATTTAAATTCTATTGGTCTCCTGCTACCTGGAGCTGATACAATTGTTGCAATATTGAATTATGTGAAATACAGTGGCTACCAAAAAAAAGTCACCGTTTAGTATTAGTTGCTATATAATGGCATTAAAAACTGAGAAACAACAGGGGTTTAGGTAGAGGAACATACTCAGGCATCTCAGTGTTGCAAGGTAACTGTAGATAGAGAAATTCAGTAGCAAGCATTTCAAATTATTATACTAAAAATATGCTTTAGGTAAGAGAAATAGAGCTCTAATAAAGAGCAACCAATTGGATTTCTGTGCGCACATGTATAAAGAAAGTATCTGTGCATGTGCTTATGTATGTGTAGAAAATACATGATGTTGTGGGTCTGATATGACGTTTATCTTTGCTAGGAAGCAGAAATCACAACTGTGCTACTTACAAGTTAACTTCCTCACTCATGAAGATAAAAATTATATCAGCCCCAAACTGTCATTTATTCTGTCTGCATACAATACATGCTATTGTGAGATACACTAGTTATCTTGGCTGTATGAAAAGAGCTCAATGATTGCTGAGTGGTGAAGCCTAAAGTGAAATCAGTCTGTCTTGCTGGTTAAGGATAAACACCGTATCAACAGTCCATTGTGCATTCTGTTTATAGGACATTTTCAGCATTTGTTCATTTTATCAATAAGATTCAAATTGAAAATTCCCTGAGACAGCCAAGTACATGTGATTTGTATGCACTTACCCTTAGAAATCTTTTTCATTGGTCTCACTCCTGAGGGAGGGGAGAAGAAGAGAGGTGTGACCATTGTTCCTGACCTTTTGGTTGTCATTTATGTGTTACATGACAGAATGAAAAGATCCAGAGTTCAGGGAAGAAAGCAAGTGGTGGCTGGGGAATGGATGATATTTCATTGATTTTGTTTCTTTGTTAAATTGATTGTTTTCTTGTAAAGGAAATGGGGTAACCATATAGCATTTTTTTGTTGTTATTAGTTGATTGTATTTGTTCTACTGTGTCATTTTGCTGGCTAAGTTTTTGTTGGCACAGAACTTTTCAATCCTAAGTAGCGGTTATCTGCACATAGTACAGGTCAAGCTGTGTTTATGCAAAAAATGGCTTAGACTATCTCGATTCTGCAATAACTTCAGTGCAGAGCAGATTCCTTTGCATTGTATCAGAGCAGCTTAATGACAACCCTAGTATTTATCACAGTGATGCAATTTTGGCCCTTGCTGCAGGTCATCTCATAGGGACGTGGAAAATACTAGTGAGTTTCAAGTCAGTGCCAGGAAACACAGCGATAATTTCATAAACTGCGCCCTATGTCCTAGAGAAAACTGTACTTACTTGCACCTCTGCGACTGAATTCCCAGCCAGCTCTTCCACTATCTGAGATTAATGTTTCTGGGCTATTCATAATCTTTATTATCATAGGTTATTATCATAATGTTGTATACGTTAGGGGAGGGGAGATTGCTGTTGATCACCTGTTTCAAAGTTAAGGTAACTGAGTGCTTGTTCAAATCGTATCAGACAGAACTGATACAGAGTCCAGGTTTCTAACATAAGAGACAAATCGTACCCATATTGTTGCAATTTCTTAACAGGAACGTGGCATATGAGGGGTTTAATTCATTTAACAGAGCCAGCCAGTGTCTAGCAAGACTAGTACTATAAGAGCTGTCTCCCAAGCACAATGTGGGATGATTCCCTGTATAGAATAGAGCATAATAGCATTTCCCCTCCCCAGTCCCATAGTTGCTCTGAAGGGTGAGGTGTCAGGAGAGAGTGTTTTAAATGGATAGCAACATATGAAAGATTTTGCAAGAAAGGTCCAGTCAGTGTAAGATTTAAAAAAATCATGAATGCTTATGGGGGGAAGGTACATGGCCGGGGTCACTCTTAATATGCTATAGAGCCTTTCACTTGCAAACCATCAGTTTGAATCCTACTTGGTTCCACATGAATTGAAATGTGTTCCCTTCTAAGAGTGGAGATATGTTCACTGAGTCCCAGTTCCAGCTTTCATATCACAGTCTGACTATATGCTCTGACAATCACTATGTTTTAACTACAGAATTAACTTGACTTCCACACATCTGAGTTAATGTCTATCAGATGATTAGTTGTGCTAACTGAAGTCGTAACCTGTACCCCCTGATGAGGAGGCCTGCTCAAGTTAAAAGCATCACCGTGGGGGTGAGATATGAGTTAGGAATGACATTTGAGTCAACTCTGCCATGAAGAGAAGCCCAGTGTACAGTGCTTCATACAGTGAGGCATCATCTGGTGTGGTTTCTCTAGTAAGAGCTCCTGTGAGAGGGATCAAACTTGTCTTATTTGTGAGAACTAGGAAAACTGTTATTACCACATATACAAGGAAGGAAGGATCCATTAAAAAAAATTCCTTAGGTTACCTGTACCAATCTTATTTTGGGAGGGGTATAGGTATAATAATCTTCACACTTCTACGATTGGTAACAGTGAATTGAATTCAGCTACCAAAACTGTCAAGTGTTGAAGCTGCCACAGAAGATTGGTGTAGCATGGGGATAGCCTGGTCACTCTTACTTTTCCTGCTATGCCAGCAGTGGGGAGTGGGAGTGACATGATAGCCCTATTTTAGCTTTTCACTACTGCGGAATAACTCTTCATTGTGGTGATCTTTCTTTAGCCTGTTTCATTGGCTTTGGGGATATATTCTTCAGCACAGTAGTTGAATAAAAGCATGCCACTCTGGAAACTCTGGTGCTTTTGGGCATTTTTACCTGTGCTCCAAGGGGGGGTGCTTTAATTAGAGCAGCTCCGAGAGCCTCTCTGATTAAAGCACCTCCCACATCTCGTGTATCAGCGTCCCCATGCTTCAAAATGGCATCAGGGATGCTTTAACTAAAGCTCATTAAATGAGCACACTCCAACAGACTCGATTAATTGAGTCTTCTCCAACACATTGTACTTACAGCACACTGGAGCAGCCTCCCTGCACATGTATGGGCACCCTTTAATTTGAGTATGAAGCAGTGTGCATATGCTTGAAACCTTTTTATTTTCTTTCATGTCAAAGAGCATTGTATGGTTGTGTGCCAAAATGAGACAAAAAACAAATGGAAAATAATTGAAATTTCTCTCAGATCAGAAAGCCCTACATTTCCACCTATTCCAGACTTGTAGGTTTCAAAGAAGAAAATTTGAAGAGGTTTCTTTAAACTCTCTTTTTCAGTATACCTGTCTTCGTGTTCAAGTCATGTTCAACTGTAATATTTACTATTCATTTATAATGATTGTGTTAAAGTGGGGGTACTTGACAGGACTAGGAATGTGGTCTGGATTTTGTTCGTAGCTGTTTGCTATGATCTTGGTAAGTCAAATAACCTCCTTGTGCCTCAACTTCCTCATTTTCCTATAAAATGGGATAAAATGATTATTTTGCTTTACAAGAGATACTGTACGCACAATTAAATTTTAAACCTTTGTCAGCCTTAGAATGGAGTACATATAGATATTAATGCTATGCTACAGAAATGCAGTGGTATTATTTATTAATAAAACACAAACTATACCGAGAATAGCTATATAAGCAAACTGCTATACATGTAAAAATAAGAATAACCAACAGCATGCTGCAAACAATATGGTATTTTTATACAGTCAATATATGTGTGTATATATATTTTCATATACACCATGAAAATTGGTCTTTTGTTCTTTGTCTTCCAGCCTAAAACGGTCAGTTTTAAAATGTCTTGTTTTTATTAGAATGTGAAATGTTTGTATGCTAGTTTATTCTGTTTGTACTTTTTCTTCTTTGTCCACAAAGTTTCCTTTCTAATTTGATGTCTGCTGTCATGCAATACAGCTTGACAATCTCTGCTGCTTTATTCTATTTTTTGTATTCATAGTAAACTAAAATGAATACTGGTATTAGAAACATTTATTTACCATACAAGATAAAGAAAAGCTTATGCCTAGGTCACATTTCACCTAGATCATTAGGAGGCTTTATAGTTTCAGGAGATTAGACCCTGTGTGAGAACAGACCAGGTTTCTTTAAGTGCTCTGAGACATAGGCAACTGAGCATCTGTGTAGCCTGACAGATGTAGGCTAGCAGCACTATCAATGAAGACAGATACAGGTTGCATTGCAATAGGCAAGCAGCTTGAGGGACATTCAGCAGGATTTTCAAGGAACAGCAACGATTCTTCAATATTAGTAGAAGATGATTCATTAACAATAACAAAACTGAGTCAATCCACCGAGCTGCACACAGGCATTGGGACACTGAGTCTTTAGGGAAGTATTATTCAGAAATTAGAAGAAAGTCACAGGGAGAGTCTCCTCTGTAAATTTAAAGTCTGTGTGTCTGTTGAAAATCTTGTTGTTTGGGGGAATATGGGATTCTGATATAAGGGAAAAGTTCCACTACTTATCATCCATCAAAAGGGCTTTGTTTCTATGAAAATAACGCTAAGGCAGCTGCAGTCATTAGAGAGACATCATAATTTTGCTTGTAAGTTCTTATCTTCTGTCAAAAGTATTTTGTCACAGGATAGAGATGGCCACTTCCACTGCCAAAAAGCCACTTTGCAAGATTGACAAGAGAGATTAAAGAGGATACAGAAATTTGGAAGAAGTTCTTTTAACCTTTTAATGTGGTGCCATCTTGGCAGCAGCAAACCTCATGGTGGGATTAGTTAGAGACCAAACATTTCTGGAATTGCTCTCTTTTTTGTCTCTTTCCATTTGGGGGTATCAATTAACAACAGTTTCACTATGGCAGTAAAGCAGGAGAGGAGACAGTAAATAAGCAGCAAGCAAAATTAAAAACAGTAATGAGCCTTATGAATACAGGGTGTTATAAGGCTTAAAACACATTTAGTTTAGAGCTAAGCATGTTCTGGGAAAACATAATGACATTGTGGATGTATTGTCTCATTTTACATTGCAGAGATTCCATTTATTGGCCCCGGAGGCTGACAAGGAACCAACACCTGTGCCCAAATGTTTTTAGAACCTTGGCAACGGAAGGCACGTTCATTATGCAAGAGAGCTGTAGTTCCAAGTGTGCTTAAGGCATAGAAGAATAGCAGACTTTTCACTTGCAAGAAGAAAAACAGGTTAAAGAGCAGGACGACTGGCATAATAGAGTTATTAGTGTGAACAACCTTCATGAAACTTCTGACCACTTGGAGCACACGTGACTAGTGGAAACTGTGTTTTGTGGTAAGCTTGTTTGGTGACCTAAAAATCGATGTTGGTGATCACATCAGAATTGGGAAATCTCAAGAAAGATGCTCATTTTCTCTCAGCAGGTCAGTTAATACACCAAGATTGATGATCTCTTTTGAATGACAGAGTCCCCGTCTACCAGCAGCAGTTCCTATTTTGGGACAAGAAATGCGTGATTTCTCTTGGTCCCTGATTAAAGCTTAATGGAGAACATTATAGAAGTGAAGATGCATGTTGCTCTAAGGAATGCGTATGATACCTTTGAAGAATCATAAGATAGGTGGTAAGAGAATGCCTGAATAAGAGAATTGATGCATATTTGTGGATGACACAAAGTTGGGAGGAGTTAGAGGGGCAGGGCTAAGATCCAGAATGACCTGGATAGAGTGGAAAAATGATCTATGATCAATCAGATGAGATTCAGTACGGATAAGTGCAAAGTTCTGCACTTAGACTAATTCCTGAACAACTGCAGAGTGGGGAATGACTGGCTAGGTTGCACTACTGCAGTGAAGGACCTGGAGATTACAGTAAACCATAAGGTGCGTATTGGTGGTGTGCAAAATGGGCTGTATTTGATTTGGATTTGGCACAATTCAGGGGACAGTGATTCAATTAGTTGATTCAGATCACTGTCCTGGTTCAATTTGGCTGAGTCCAAATCTGAAGATTCAATTCTGATTTGGAGAATCAGAGATTCAGCCATAGGCACATCTTTAAATGTTTTTTCTACATACCTCAAGGTACCATGTGGTTCATGCATGCTGCGATGGTGTGGCGGATGGAGTGTCCCACAGGAGCGTGCCCCCCCCACCCTTGCGTGCTTGGTAGTGGACTTGGAAGTGGTCTGGAAATACTTCTGGTCCATTTCTGGATCTGCTGATGAGCATATGGGGGACAGCCCCCTGAGTGCCCCCCCCACCCCCGGCTTGGTGATCGGCCACAGGGGGACCCCAGGTGCCCCCTAGACCCAGGAGACACCAGTCGCTGAGCTGGTGGGTGGGTGGGGGTCCCCCGAGTGCTCCACGGTGGACCCGGAAGTGGACCAGAAATGCTTCTGGTCCACTTCCAGGTCCACCACCAAGTACACTGAGGATCCCCCACCCTCCACGCTCCTATGTGAAGCTCCATCTGCCCCAGCATCTCAGTGTTCACAAGCTGCCTGGTACTTTGAGGTACGTATAAAAACATATAAAGCTGTGTCTATGTCCAAATCGTTGAATCTCTCTGAATCAATTCAGAGGGTTCCAGTGTGATTCAGAGAGATAAAAGGATCTCCTGTTTTGATTTGGATTCAGAGATTTGGCTGCCGAATTGGGCCAAATCTCCGCCGAATTGAATTGGCAACCAAAGCTTTGCACAGCCCTAGTGTATATGAGCAACATACTTTGTTTCAAATAAACCCAACAGCATACTGAGTTGTATTAATCGGAGTGCAACCTGTAAATCAAGAGAAGCAGTTCTTTTACTATTCAGCACTTGTGAGGTCTTACCTGCAGTCCTGTGTCCAGTTTTGAGCCCCACATTTTAAGAAGTATGTGGACAGTTTGGAAAGAAGCAGACAAAAATGATTAGAAGATTGGGAAACAAGACTTATGAAGAAATGATGAAAGAATCAGAATTATTTAGTCTGGAGAAGAGAAGACTGAGGAGAGATTTAATGACAGTTTTCAAATACCTCAAAGGCAATTACAGAAAGAATGGATATAGGCTTTTCTCTGTGGCCATAGGGGACACGATTAGGAGCAATGGCCTCAAGCTGTAGCAGAGGAAATTTAGGTTGGAAATTAGGTGGAACTTTCTATGAGAGTGGTCAAACATTGGAACAGGCAACCTAGAGAAGTTGTGGTATTTCCATTCTTGGAAGTTTTCAAGAGCAGGTTGGACAGATGATTTAGTCAGGGATGCTCCTGCTTGAGCAAGGGCTGGACTAGATGACCTTGCCCTTCCAGCTCTGCTTTCTTATGATTCTATATAAAATGAAATGCTTGCAGATTCTCTAGGGTTTGATGAGGAGGGCATTGTTCTATCAATGGGTGCATCTACACGAGAAGTTTACTGCAGAGCAGACTAATTAGCTCTGCAGTAAACATCTCAGCATCTACACATGCAGGGCTATTAGGCTGGAGTAAACTAATAACCTCTGCAGCAGGGTAGTTCTTATAAATACAGTACTTTTTACTCCACATGTGTGGATGCTGATGCTGCTGGCTGGGGCACAAGGGTGCTTCAGTGCGGGGGCTGGCTGTGAGCTAGATCCACCCTGGAACACCTTGGGCCCCAGCCAGCGTCTCTGCAGCACACTGAGCCAGATGGGAACAGCCCCGGGCTGGCTGACTAACCCCCCCGACCTCCTTCCAGCCAGGGCTGCTGTTCTGACCCAGCTCAATGTGCTGCAGTTTTGGGTGCATGTGGTTTGGAGCTATAAACTCTGGCATGATATGCATTGGGGTTTATTGAATTGCATTAATATGCACACGTAGACATGCCCAGTATGTCAAAGGGTGATTACTTTAATAAAATAATTTTAAGATAGCAACAATATGTATATCCTAATAAGAACACATTTGTCTTCAAAATCAATGTTGTAGTCAGAGAAGTGGTTAGCTGTGTTGGCCTGAAGTCAGGTAAGGTGGGGTGACACCTTAGGGACTAACTGATTCACAGAGGCAACACCATGCTTCATTTGATATTATGAACTGTAGTCACTGTGTGGCCACATATATGCTAACAGTAGAATCCTATCAAGAGATGGCAGATGAACTTCATTTTTTAATTGGACAGGAAGGTTTTGTGAATAATCTGGTATTTTAGTATTGCTCAGAGGTAATTGGGATATTTTGTTTCTAATTTGGCTGTCCAAGAGGCATTAGTGAGGATCAGATTGTCTCATTTGTCCTATCCTGTAACTTGCTAATTCTCAGATATCATGCCATCAAAGCCATTTCCAATCACTGCTGTAGATAGAAAATGCTGGTTGTAAAACAATGAGGTCAAACATAACACAATGAACAAAACACATCAGGTCATCTGGGTGTCTTTGTGCAGGAGGAAATGATTTGGAGTATTGGAAGCTTGAACTGATAATCTCAGTAAAAAAAGGATTTAGCTTTTTTGAGACATGCTTCCAGATGCCAAGATCACTTGGTCTGTGCTACTATCCAGATGAATTTGGAAGTATGCCAAATAACAAAAATCAGTTGATAACACCAGAAAGGTGGTAAATCAAAAATTAGCTAACTTTTGCAAATTTCAAGAAGCAGAGGTTACACAGAGATAGGTCAAACCACTCCAGAAAAAAATTTAGCATTTTATGGTAACAGAATCTCTGTATAAGAGCTTGTGAGCTTTGATATTAAGAGGCAACCAGAAGGTTGTGTGCTTTTCTGAATATAAGAATAGCAATACAAATTTGGAGGCCCTTATGCAGTGAATAGTCTATAAATGAGAACACAACTGAAAACACCATGGGATTATTCATGCAAGTTAGGCTTTGCAGGATTGATTCTATATTGAACACTAGACCAGAATCACTGAAAGAAGAGAATTTACTTTTGTAGTGTACATTATGTCCTGCTATGTAAACTAGAGTGCATTTACCATTGGCAAAGAGCTTGGTGGTAATGAGCTTGAGTTAAATGCTATCCTGTACTTCTGTACAACACACATGATACAGTTGGTATATCAGAGGTCATTTGCAAGATGCTTCTAGTATTGAGCTGTGTAACCTCTTCCTTATGAGTGAGCCTTGACATATTGTTTGCTAGAAACCTTGTGAACAAGCATTATTGTCCTCTGGAGCACTGATGGACATGGGGGTGGGGGTGGGGAGAATAATAAGAACTTTCTACAGACTGAAAGTAGAACCTCTTGCTCTTGGAATGGCATGGATCTAGAAGTTGTGATCTTAACCTAGCAAATTAACACATTAACATCCTCCCACCTCCTTCCTTCTTGTTCCTCTATCTAACCAGCACTAGTATCCAGTGATATATGCAACTTCTGTCTTTGGCTATTGCCATTGCTGTCTCCTACCTTTGTTGTCAGTGAAGGTAGACTCTGATTCAGCAATATATTTAAGCAGATGCTTTGCTTCAAGAATAATAATACCATTAGTTTCCAAAAGACTACTTGCATGCTAAGAGTTATGCATGTGCCAAATTATCTTGCTGAATTGTGGTCTAAAATATAACGAAATATAGCCATTACTGATTGCAAAGTCCATTGAAATCAGTGAAAAAGCTCCCATTGTCTTCAATGGACTTCTGATCAAGCCCACTGAAAAAAGGTTTGATTGCTTAGTATAACAGTAGTAAATGAAAAGAGCCTGAACAAATGGTTGCACAATGGGAAATTAATGCTAATAAACAGCAATTCACACCTGTTAACTATTGTAAATAGAGTAGCAGTCAGCATAGATGGTGTGCCATGGGCTTTCCACAACTGTGTGCGCCATTAATCCATCAATTGTTCTCTGGCAAGCAAACCAATTAAGTAGGCATATTTGTATTATTAAGCACAGAAAGCTACATTAAAAGAACATTATTAAAGTTACTAAGTTGCAAACTCAAAAGTTAGAAAATACCAAAATGAAGGTTGCAACTTTGATTTATCTCCTTTATATTATAGCATTTTTGGCTACTTACATTTTTTTCCTGTAAGACCATGCCTCATTCAGTGCACAAGATGGGCAATGTTCAGGCCACATATACAAAATATTAAATATTTTGCTTTCTCGTTATTATTCAAAGCCTGATTGTAGGCCTTTACTTCACTGTATTTATTATTATTATTATTATTAGGAGGCACCTGTGAGTGATCTGTGAAAAATTTTAAGTCACTTGCCTAGCATTAAGTCGGACTTCTACAGCCAAGGCAGCAAAAGAATCTAGGAGGCCAGGACAGCTTTCAACAATGAAATCATCCTTTTGCCTTAATGCACTTGCCTCCCTCATTCACTTCTCACTTTACAACTTCTGCTACAGATCAGGTAGGGTTCTTATAGCCAGCAGTCTTTTTCACAAAACAGACCTGGTCCACCCTGTGCCCTGAATGGGGAAGGGGATCTGGGAGTGGGGTGGGAATGTATGTGATCATGTCAGTAAAGATGGTAAAATAAGGCATACATGTAACTTAAATGGGTAAGCTAAAGTTGCATAGCTAAACTTAATTCTCACTTTTCCTAACAATTGCACACTTGATTTTGCAACTTAAATTCTGTTCCTTTTAATAAAGTTTTTTTTTTTGTGTGTAATTTTGGAAAACCACACCAAAACCCAGAAAATCCACTGTCTTGTGGGTGGTTTATTAGTAGGGTTAGATCCACCATGCAACCTTCTCTCACTTGATCTAAGGGGAGTTGCAAGTTGCAGGAGACAATTGCATTCTCTGTGGAGCAGGGGAATAATGCACAGGATTTTGCCAGTAGATTTCATAGGTAAGTGCTGACATCTGAACAATGCTGAGATTCAGGAATCTTGGCTCTGAAGAGCATCATTGGGTATAAAGACTGTTCTGCTCCTCTTCCTCAAGCTTGACCAATTCCTCTCTGTCCCTCCCAAATTGTTGTGGTCTGTCTCCTTTCTGGCTGGCTCCTCATTCCAGTCCCTTTATCCCTGCCTGCCCAGCTTCCTCTTTTCCCTTCCTTCTCCCTGTCCCCTTCTCCCTGCAAAAGAACCTGTCTCCCAGTCCCATTTCATCCAGTCCCATTCTTCTGTCCCATTCTTATAGGACATGAGAACCCCTGCTTTTCTGAAGTGCATCATCTATTTTGTTAGGCAGACCCAGTGATCAAAATTTGAAATAAATATTTGGATAGATATTGATATTTGAAAAAAGACATGATATTAATCATGAAGATGTGAAGGTGTTATACAAAATGGTAGGATTTTGACTTAATTTTCAACATACCAATTTGAAGTATCTGTTAAGGAGGAGACAACAGTGATGACGAGGATAATATGTTTTTATACAGTGCTTCCATGTTAATTCAATGATTGTTACGTGATTTAGCCCAAATTTTTCAAAATTCTAAATGAGCAAGAAAGACTTTGAAAATATTATTTTTAACTACATGTATTAACCTGTTTTCCAAATTTGATACCAGAGTTCCAAGTAGGGACTGATCATTCTTAGCATCTAAAGTGAATTAGTCCAGATCTTACTGATTATTTATTAGCCATACATTGCCAGTTTGCAACTCTTTGTATCACCCTCCCCCCCTATTTATTCAGTTGTATTTACATTTTTTTGAGATCACTAGTATAGTGGAGGATCTGATTGCATTTTTCTACTACTCATATTCATTAGAACTTTCCCACTGTTATTAAATGTATCAAAATTACAACTCAAAATGGAACAGCAAGAGCCGTATATTCTGGGCTTAAAATCTAACTGGGGAATCTTGTTCCTTGGGTCTAACAAATCTGAACATCCTACAAAAGTGATTGGATTCAGGCGGTGGGTTGCTTCAGTGGAGACCTTGGAAATATGTATAGACAAGAAGTCACAGTGCAGGGAGTGGTGAAAGTTGTCCACAGTGAGCAAACATGAAAAATTCCATGTGTTGCGCTTGCAGCTGATACTGGGCTTAACTTGGAGGGATAAAAGCAGAGGCAGATAGAGATGACAAGCTCACACTGGGTGATTCAGATAAAATAGCTTAATTATAAAGAGAAAGAGAGCAAAACAGGAGGTGATACACAATTAAAATGGTGTTAGACTGTGTGTCCTGGTCTTTGAGCCTTTTAAAAATAAAATGTATTTCTCTGTGTTGTCCTCTCTCTGCAGACCTCAGAGGCATTTCTTAGTCGTAGCTCCATATTTAGACAGCCTACTTATCATTATTCATCTAAGTCATCAAAATTTTAAAAAGGACTAAAACCCTGATGTGTTATAAATAAAATATGGAATAGAGGACAGTGATAGAATACAAGTACACTGTGTTTGATGGACTTATATTCCACTAGTTGTCCCCTTCACAAAGCATTTGGGCTGCATTCCCCGTCTTGTTTTCTTATTGCTTACATGTTATTAACAAAAAATAGAATATGATCTGTAGCTCAGCTGAAATATTGTAGGCAAAGTACTATAGCATATCCACTCCCATTTCATTCAGTATTCATACACTTTGTATTTTTTCAGCTGTACTTGCCCTGTACCTTGGCTTTTATTGCAGTAAATTAGTTCTGTTAGAATTTCCCCTTTTTGCTCACATATTTTAGCCTAGCTCTATATTTTAACTGAAAGGTATTACTTCCAGGGATGACATCATGATTGACCACTAACATGGTCCAGCATCTGAAGACAAGTGAATGTCTCTTTGGAGTAGTTTTTCCTTTCCCCTAGTTTTATAGTTATGGTTTATTTCTCTGAGTTTTGAGCCCAGTTTAATTATTATTTGTTCTACACAGAATCCCAGACATTATCATGGGATGGGCCCTTCATATGTTGGAATTTATTTGTTTATATATACTTGCTTTTAGTAGATTGCTTAGCACATCTGTTTTCCAGAGGTACTAGTATCTTCGCAATCTGCATAAGATCTCTCTAGTTGCATAGGATTAAGGAAGAGTATCATATTTTAACATGTACAGGGTTTCCTATTGAAAAGTAATCATTTACTAACAGTTACCATGCTCTGGCATATCAGATGCTGCAGTGTGTTTCAATGCTTGGAATACAAAAGAACTGCCGTATTTCAGATACAAGGGGCATGGTACCTGGTGTTAATTCTTGACTTTATGGTGCTGAAAACTGTGCTGTACTCCAAACACTTTAAAATTGCTTCATTTACAGTAGCCTTTCAATACCTGCAACAATAATATATACATGCTCCTGGAAACAATGACATCTTTCTGTATTACATGGGTTCTTGTAGAGATGAGATAAGTGTGCAAAATGTAGTTCAACAGTCAGGTGACTTGGTTGCAGTTAGCTGAACTGTATGTGTATAACTGAGTAACATTTGCCCCCTTGCATTTAGTGCATAAAACAAGGGGAATAGCCTCTGATTCACTTGCTGTTGTTTACAACACAGCACATTACAGTAGTGTCAAACCTCATTTTTCTGGACACTGTAAATTCAGGCCACTGTGTCCATTGTTTTTGCTGCTAATTCTATAATGCCGAGTTTTTGTTTTCAGTGGTGCTTCGTAAGTGCTCCGTAATATCTGTTAGTTCTGAATGTTTTTCTTACAGGATATACCCATGACCTTGTTTTCAGCATTTGTTTGTGTAGTCTAGGCCTGAAATGAGGACTCATCTGTTTCTGACATTCTTGTTGAGAGCTTTGGTTATCAAGCACAGGGTGCACCAGTATTAATTGAAGAGTAGACATAAAGTTAAAAAAAATAGGACTGCTGATTCATATCTATGCACCACAAGCAATGTTGGTATCAGTATAGTGACTCATGTCCACATTTGCATTGTACAGATGTTGATACCATCATGAGATAGCACTCGTAGCAAGGGCTAAAATCGCAAAGATGAATTACGTGTTACAGTCCTGAGTGTTTCAGAGCCAAACTACCTAGTAGAATCTGTAGCCAGTGGGGAAGAACTAGACAGTAACAAATAAGTCCTCAAAAGCTAGTCTGGTGAGTGGGGAACTGCCTAAAATAGCCAATAGAAAATACCGAAGAGGGAGGTGCAGCTTTAAACTTTGTGCCTTTCTGGCACTTGTAAGCCTTACTCTTGGCCTCCCTCTTCATAGGATGGCTCGAACCCTCTCTTGGAGTAAGATTCCAGATATGGCCCTTCCTCGTCTGATGATGGTGCTTGTAGTTATTATCCAATTGTTTAGTGGTTATAGCACTCACCCAGGGTGTGAGATAGTCACGTTCAATTCCCTTCTCTGCTGAAGGGATTGGAACCCACGTCTTCTACCTCTAAACCACCAGGTCAGGCTATTCTGAGTTTTCAGATAGTGTTCAAGTCAGTGGAAGGGAAAAGAATCCAGGTGTCCTCTCTAGGGCGAGTTTTTACTATTAATGTATGAAGCCATGCTCATTTTCTCTCTTTCACTAATGAATATTTAATTATGCCTCACAAATTGGAACAACTTTTAACAGGAAGGATTTAGGTATTCCATCCCCACATTCTCTCCCATTCTTGGTGTTATGCTATTCTCCTGGTATATGAGAGATGTGGGTTGGAAAGAGAAGGGAATTACTCCCAGTTATTCTACGTGTTGGGTGGTTGCCCCTGTCTTCACCTCTGGGAGAAAAGGACATCACTGCTGTACCTCACCCCCCTTGTATTTTGCAGGCACCCAGTCTGAGTAAGCTCTGCTAGTAGCGAGCAGAGGAATTCCTACGTCATGAATCTTGATAGAATTAGGCCTTAGATATTGGTATACCAAATGAGGCACTTCTGGGCATATTATTCTTAGACATTTAGGTACCTATGCACTGTGAGTACTTCCAGCATCAGGTAGCAACTTGGGGCTTTTGACATTCCAAAGATGCGACTTGATGGTTGACTTTTGTTAATCTCATGCCATGTCATTACACTGCTTCCAGCTGTACTGAGGCAGTCTATCCTACTGCTCTGCTGATGTAGTTTGGAAACCTCAGACATTGCAGCCACCTGGAAATTACAGCAGACCTTAGATTTTTCCTATAGCGCTGTTCCCTACTTGTCAGTGATTGCTTTGTGCAAAGTCCACCATTGTTCTGTAGCCACTGCCATTGCGGAAGTGTTTATTTCCTTCCAAAAATGTTTTTGTGAGCACAGATGTAACTTGTGCAGGTCAGGTTTCCCAGATGTTTTTCCTTTTTAAACAGTGAAGCATAGGGGTTTCATCAATTCATCTCGGCTCTCCTTGTAACACCTTTTTGCCCTTATCCAGCCTGAGATCAGGGGAAACATTTATGGGTTAGTTGCAACTCTGTTAGGATAGTGTTATGAAATATGAGATTTGTGAGGGGTAGGTTATGGTGGGCATGACATGGGCAAGGGACAGACATTCAAAAAGCCTGAGCCTGAATTGATTCAATTTTTGCAGGTTAGTCTAACTTGTCTAGGCTGAATCAGTTTGTAACTGAACAGAAATCCCCTCTGGACTGAAAAAAATGCAGGCACATGCCTGCAGTGGCTCAGGCTAGAAGCCGGGAGGTGCTAGAGCAGCCCTCCCTTCCACATTCCTGAGCTAAAGGGGGGTGGAGTCAGGCCCCAGCAGGATGGTCTTATTAGGGAGGGGTGTTGCCACCCACTGGTCAGTGAGGGAGCCAGCAGGGATTTATTTACACAGCAGGGAGCATTTATCACCCCATCAGCAAAACAAAAGGATCTCTCATTAGTTCAAGCTCTTCTTCAACAACTTGTTCCAAAGAAGGAATGGAGGGACATTACCAGCTCCCTGCTGATTAGCTCCAAAGAGCCCTAAGCCTGTCCTGTCTCCCTTTGTCTCATCTTCCACAGCACAGACCGTAACCAGCATGTGGTCTGCTAGCTAATGCTGAGAGGCGTCTGTGTGAGGGAGAGGGGAAGGAGGAATCCTTGCTTCAGCAGGGAGTGGTGGCGGGGGGGGGGGAGTAGGAGGAAGCCCAGCAGATGCCCTGTACTTGCAGTCTCTGCCGGAGCTGCAGCCAGGGAGCAGAGGGGCAGAGCCAGCCTTGCTGGCTTGGAGCAGAGAGCAGAGCCCCACCTAGAGTTGCAAAGCAACTGGGATACTGGGGATTCTGATTTAAATTAAAAAAAGAAGGGGTGTGGCGCAGACGTTGCATAAACTGGTTTGACCCAGATCAGTAGAGTCTGATATTACATTCAACCAGTTTTATCTCAAATCGGTTTCAGCCATTTTCAAACTGGTTTATTTGCACCGAGCTTCTGCTCTGTTACAGGTTTAAACCAGTTTCTGATATCTGAAACCGGTTTATGTGTAATGTCTGTCTCTAGCCACAAGGTTTTAGTTTCACGTATTCAAATAGATTCTGCTGTGACAGGCGCTGGACTGTAAAACTGATATCTAACCTCCCACAATATGCTGGCATATCATTGCTGCTGTGTGTGGAACTGGACTGCATGTTCTTCACAGAACGGATTCATGGTATGGATTCTTTTCATAACTGCATGACAACAGAACACAGTTAATACAGTCAACTAGTTAGTCTCTAAGGTGCCATCCTTTCCTATCTTCTGCTAGTCCATACTGGTGTGCATGATGAGTGTTTTGTTCCTCCAATTGACCACTTCACAAGGTGAAAACAGAGACACAGAAGTAGAAGGAAAGAGTGTGAAAAAGACAGTTCTGCAAAATAAACCGGGTCAAACAATGCAAAAGGTATCCTGATGGGCCCATTTGCAAAAGTACAGTATTGGTAGGAAGCATCAGTAGAAATCCAACATCATTTTCACAAGAATTTTTTTTCTCTAATGCAAGCTGTTGTTTATGCAGAAAGAAATCAAGAAAGGGAACACATGGGAACATTTGTTTGGAGAAGCCTCTTGAAATCTAACTATTGATGATCACCACTACTGCAAGAGAGCATTGTACAGTATTTGGCAAATGGGTACACAGAATCAGAACCATTGCATCATTCAGGAAGAGAAAGGGAGAGGACAACAGCAAGATATGAATTAAAATGGTGCAGGCACCTTTTTGCAATACAATCATCTTTCTTTTTTTAAAGAAAAGGAAAGAAAAAAACGAGCACATCCGCACTTAGTTTTTGAGAAAGCAGGCAAGACACATAGACAAACTGCCAACCAGATGGTCAACTTACTATGGAGGATGCATTTGAAGGGCAGCAAAGCACAGACTAAAAAATCCTACTGTTTGCATGCACAGTTCATATCAGGCCAAAATTGTGCCTGGTCCCTTTTACATTATGAAATAGTAAATGCTAACTGTGTATTCTAACCTTGCCACTGTTTGTGACTTGGTCTCAGTTTATTGTGGCTGACATTTCTGCCATTTTGCACCCACTGTATATTGCAGGAATTGCTTTGAACTCTATTTGTATTTCATGAATGGGATTTTTCATAAGTGTTCTGTGTTGGCCTAGGACCAATGGAGAACACCTATTTCAAATACTTAGAAATTTGGCTCTGAGAAGACAGTTAGCTCCAAGTGGAGCACTTCTGGAGATCCTACCCTTATTGTATAGAGCGAACAAAATAATATAGCACCTCTCATTGAGGTTTTAAATAATCAGTGTCTGGAGATGCCAGCAACAGCTACGGGCAGTCTACGGAAAAACTTTAGTGTACATACGTCATCTGCTGGCATGTCACTGAATTATAAAGGCTGTATGGTGTCTGCATTTTCATTGCATATTTAATTTAAAGTGGAATTTGTCTTTTAGTTCATAATTTTTCTTTCTCTTGTTATTTAAAACTAGGTTTTGTGTACTTGTTTTCATATTTCACAGAGCACTTTTAGAGACCTGTAATTTTTTACAGCATGTCTTAGTTTTTGATTTTGTTGTTAGTTTTTAACAGAATTGTTCTGTTGGCTTATCAGTTGCATTGTTTGGCTTTATTTCCTAGTGATGGTGTTAGAGCAGCTACCATTAAAATGTCAATATGTAACTACAGATACTGCCAGAACTTGACAAATCTGGTCACTAATGGTGAGTGGGAACTGTTCCCTGGCAAGTGCACAAGATTAAACCATTCATTCCGACAGAATCTGAGCTTTCATTTAAAAACAAAATAGTTTCTAGCCTGTATACTTGTAAATAGCTTCCAAATAGAGACCCACTCTGAACCAATACAGTTTTATCTTCCTGAGTCTCCAGAACCCTCCTGTATCACTGCTGCTCCTCATAGCTCTGTCAAGCCTTTGCATATTGCTGTTGACAAGAGAATAATTTTGAATAGCAAATAAATTTGAAGAAACTGGAAATGAAAAAGTCATAAATCATTGAATAAATTATTTATTATGAATTATTCACACAGTGTTTACTATTTTTGCCATGATTTTCTAAGTTTTAATGATAGTTGCAATTCTTTACTTTCCTTTGGCATAGATTTTTCCTGGATGGAACTTGGATATTTGAAAATAGGGTTCTAGCTTGAAAAGTGACTTTACTATGAAAACACACCTGGGTATGTTAATCAGCACCTGAAATTTAATCTGGAATATGAAAGTCAAGCTGGAATCTTCTATCCTTGTCAAACACCCCTGCCCTCTATGAAGCTCTTGCAGGCCACTTTGGGCCATCGTGTATGTGTATAAGCAGCCTCATGGTTGTCAGGTTATGTTCTCAGTAGCATGGTCAGCAGCAGCATGATCGTCAGGTTATGTTCTCAGCAGCACCTATACCACCTTTGTAGTCTGGGGACATTACTTAAAATTGTTAGGATTGGACAAATATAGCCAGTCATTTTTTTGGTCTGTAGAGTCTCTAGGCATGTCGAGAACATAGGTTGTGAGGTTCCTGGCTTAGGTTGAATGTGCAGGGCTGCTCCCAGTGAGAGAAAAAATCTCTTTGCTTGCATGCTGAAAATGAAACTCAGTGAGATAAGGTGAATATTGAATCCTCTAATTATATTTTTATACATTCAAACTTTTAGTACCGAAGCAGTGGGGTCAGTATTTTGCAGTGAAGTATAGGCAGTAGAATTTTGTTTAGCTACATGAAATTTAGCATGTTTCCAAATAGATTTGATAGAATAAACTTATCTATATGCTATCTCTATACTCTGTCAGCCTAGGCAATTAGAAATCATAGGCTTACCATTTAGTCATGAAAGCAATTCAATAGGGTAACTAGGGCAAGGTGAGCAGGGCGTTAGCTCTGGGTGCTGATTTAAAGGGTGCACCAGAATGGAGGCCCCTGGGGAGGCACTGTGGTAGCGGCTGCTTGGCTAACCTCTAACTGCTGCATCTCTGTCCAGGGTGTTAAAATAGCCAGTTACACCTCTGGCTAGATTGCACTTAGAAATCTGTTTATTTATATATGCTCCTCCCCTCTCCTGCCACACTCTCTTTTTACTTAATCTTTAGTACCTGTTATTATTCACACCTCTACTTTCTCTCCTCATCTTTATCTTCTCTACTCCCTTGGTCTTCTGCTCAAAGGAGCAATCCCTAGAAGAGCTTTCAGTTTCTACTCTTAGCTCTACAATCTGCTGCTGATATGCATGTCCCAAAGGGCTTTGTACTTGTCAATCATTGGAGCAATAAGTGCCTTTAGCAATGATTTGAGACAGTAATGCTACAGCTAGTAGCATCCCTGGCTCTTGCCTCCAGCTTTATTGGCAGGGACAAAGATGATTGGGCTGTGATGTATCAGCTGCAGGAACTTCAGAGAGAAATAGTTTGCAGCTCATTTGTGGACAAATAAAAGATTCTGATGAAGGAAGGAGGCATATGGGGACTGATTTGCTGCTGCTGCTTCCCTACACCTTGCATGATCTTTTATGCTGGTGTCTAGTACCATTCTGATATGGTAGTGTTTTACTCCCACTTTACTGCTGTGTATTAGTCTGCACACATAAATGGCAATAAAGAATCTAGCTGACAATTTCCAGACAGACAACCTGGACAAACAAGAAAAGTTTACGTCTGTGATTTGTTAAGGTGCTGATTGGACCAAGTGGAATGATCCCGATGAAAAAAAAAAAATTAAAAAAAAAATATATATATTGTGGCTGCCTCCTCCATGTATTTTATTCATTAGGGCCCTTCATTTTAGTATCTTAGGCTCTCTTCCAGCAACATGCTTTAGCAGGCACCTCATTTTAAGCACACAACTAGGTCAGCTAACTTTAGTGAAACGTGCTTTAGTTCTTTGCTGGTTCAGTGCATTTGCCCTATCTCTTTGGGTTGTGATCTCAAGGTCAGGATTGTAGGAAAAAGGAATAAGCCAGGTCAGTATTTGGATAGGACAGGAAAAGAATGCAGAAAGTCTGCTTGTTTGTTTGGTAGGTGATGCTCTTCCTTCTCAGTAAATATTGATTTCAGCAACATGGAGTTAATCGACAACATTTTGCTGAAGCTGTCAACATTTAGCTGGGTAAGACAACACTGAGTTTCTGACCATCTGTGGTCATTAAAGATCTCATCTACTTATTGCAAGAGTACAGGGCATAAACCAAATCAAATTTCAACAGGATAGCATATTCTTCCTTCTTAAACTACATCTGCAGTTTATATCAGATAGACATCCATCTCACTGGGTGCATCTATATGAGAAGCAAACTATGCAGTAGCCTAATAATATTGCTCAGTAGCATGCTGGGCAAAACCCATGCTAATACACTGCTGTACAGTAGGATTTTGCTACTGTGTGGTTAGCGTCTGTAAAAACCCATGTGCTGATGCTACTGCGCAGTAGCACCAGTTACTGCACATTGATTTAGTGCTTGGTTATTCAAATAATAAACTTAATGCACAATAAATGCGGCACATTAATGAATGTGTGGATGCACCCACTGTTTCATTTTCAGTGTATCATGTATAGCAGTTATACTGCTAGATTATTTCTACAGTTCAATGAAAAATGACTGCATGAGGTTTCCATGTGGCCTGAAATTCCAAAAAGGGGTTTCTTTTTGCAGAAGTGGGGCCAAGTGGAACTAACGTCCTTTTTTCTTTTTTTTTATAGTGTGTGAAAAATTCTGATTCATTTTTGCAAATGTGACATGTATCATATATGTGGGCAGTCCAATGTGTTTATAAAATGCTGGTCTTATTTGCTCTGACTTGCTAGCTGTGAAATAAATGAAATTGGAGTAGTTGTATATATGTAAGTTAGGGTTGAAACTGGTCTTTATTTAAGTTACTGGATGTGCTACAAATACTAAGGGTCCACAGTTTTCTGAGTTTTTAGTGAGCTGTAGTTTAATGTAGAAGAACACTTGACACACATTGAGACCTGGTGTGTGTGTGCATGTGCATGCGTTTAATGAAAGAATCTACATGCATCTTCTATGTAAGGCAAGTGAGAGGATCATCTGTCTTTGGGGGAATGATTGTCCACATTCTCAGTGAAAGGTCAGCGACTGGTGGGCATTAATTAATCCAGCTGGGCACACAGCATCCAAGGTTTAACAATGTCCAAATTTTGTATAATGATGATAGATTCTGAAGACCAGCCTCTTAGCAGTAGTATTCCATCTGTTTGGGGAAAGA